>NC_090188.1:15645426-15945426 GCF_024679245.1 Pseudorasbora parva
TTTTATATTTAAAAAATATTTCACAATATTTATATTTATATAGTGTTTATATAACAGCTTTTTTGTATTTCTAATAACATAAATGCAGCCTTGGTGAGCAGAAGAGACTTAACGTTCTAAATCTTTTGACCGGTAGCGTAAGTAAACATAAGTAACCCACCAAGTTGGCAGGTGTACATTTCAAACCCTGCCAATACAGGATATGTTTCTCATGTAACCCTCTTCAAAGTCCATCGTGTGTGTACGATGTGTCCATCACGTGCACCTTTTATCTCAGCAGAATTTTCACTTGCAGCTTCTTGTGCACGTACAGCATTATATGATGAAAACACCTTATCTTAGTGCTTTTACACATCAAACATGACACCCTTTGGTCTGTGTGCTTTTATGGGATATATTTTAGTGACACTTCAAATGTACTCTCTTCTGGGGTTTATAAATATTTTTAAGTTTTACCATACTTCCCCAAGCATGTTGATGGACGTTAATCCTTTTGCGGCAAGATACACGGCTAAACACCGCCGAACACGTCTCTCGGGCAACAACTACCCAATGATGGCCTCAGTCAGAGAGATGAACCTGTCTGTCACAATATACTAGACAGTCATGGATAGACAGCTTTAAGCAGGTTGTAGAAAGTTGTTTGTGTATCAGATATTTCGGCCTTGTCTTGGCCAGCCTTGGCTTTGCAGTTTGCTCGGTCTGTGTGTGTGTGTGTGTGTGTGTGTGTGTGTGTGTGTTTGTTTTTCTTGTGATGGAGTGTACGACCAGGGGCCACGGAGTGATGGATGGTGGAAGAGGACGACAGATCTCTTAGATGGCTGGCCTTTGCCGGTAATGGTGGTGAAATGCGATACCGGGGCAGAGCAGGAAATGGGGGAATAAGCAGGCTCCAGCCTTAATGCTGACAGAATCAAATGGGCAGCGCTTTCACTGAACTCCTCCAAAGGCGTTTTCTGCAGGGTTTCCACTGAATGGTCTAGCGATACCTGTTGTGTAATCTATATATTTTAGCCGACGGCAGTGCCACTCACCTTTTTCCAGTTTGGCTGCATGTGGATATCAGTATTTGTTTCGGATGGCCACCCCAAACACCAGCTGTTCGGTGACCCCTCCCCCTGACCTTTTTCCAAGCCTGTGATTAGCTGAAGCAGAGATGTTGTTATAAATATGTATGAGGCCAAAACCACAGTGGATTTGCCTAATACCATATCTGCCTGGCATTTTGGTTTGTTACATAATAGATAAACGAGTTTAAAAAAGCAACACAAATCTGCTAGTTTATAGGGCTTGGACGATATATCGAATATTAGCGATAATATTGGAATAATTTTGATGATGATGTAAAATTTGAGAATATTGAATATTTCAAATTCAAGCATACTTTCTTAAAGGTGTATTATGTAGTATTTTTTGCAGTAAAATATCCAACAACCACTAGGCCGGTGTTTATATATTTTGTTCAGTTGAGTACCTACAATATACCAAATGTTTCCAACTATTTGTAAATTGTGAGAAAATTGCTATTTTAACTAAGGACCAGGACATCTCAGCATAGCGTTTGAGGAAGTCGCCTGTCAATTGCGTCATATCTGCGCTACCCTCGGTTTCGGGTTTTATTTGGCAGGAGCGCTTTACTCTTAGCAGTGTGGACAAGTGAATGCACGGAGTAAAGTCATAACATCATAACATCATTTTCAACACACTTAAATGTATCTAATATGATAAACAGAGCTGCATTACCTCATAATCATAACCGGAAGAGCAGATCAGTGCAGGCGCCCGGCGACTGTGTCCCGTCCCGTCATAATAAAAGTCCCGGTGTTCGCGAGGCTGGTATTTGTTTAACAATCACTCAAGCAGCTGTGCTCAGCTCCACAACACTCGGTCCTGCTCTGCTTTATACTACAGTAACGTTAATAACCGCATGCATGAACGTGATTTCTGCCCGAGTCCTATTTTCCACCGGCTGTGAGGTGAAGACCACATGTCCCAAGATGCTGCGCTCAAACTTTGCGTCATCAAACTACGCATTTGTTTTGAATAGGCGCTCTCCAGTGGACGGAAAGTTGCATAGTGCACCTTTAAAGTGCGTTACCAGATAATGCAGATAGTACAGAGGTCTGCTTTCACTGTTCACTAAACATTTAAAGCAAAAGTGCTAAATATATACGCGTCGCGCATGACAAAGAAAGAAACAGAAACATGCGCGCGTGATAGAATAAAGCGCAGTGTAGGGACGTGCTCGTGCTGCCACACTCTTAGCCTGAACTGCGCACATATATTGAATATCGTAAACATTTTGACAGTATCGAGATATATAAATATTTTTTGAAAACGCTCAGCCCTACCAGTTTATAACTAATAAATCTGAATGTAGTGAGTTTTGTGTGTGAATGCTGTTAGTGAAGGGCAGTGTCTGTATATCTTGCTCTCCATGGCCACAGGTGGCCTTCGTGGGGTGGCAGATGGGAATGTGGAGTGGAAGGATAGATGAAAAAAGGTTTTCCCTGTGAATTGTTGATAATCACTATACAGATGGCTGCAGTTAGTGAAAGAGAGAGAGAGAGACACTAGTGGTGTGTTGTGTAACTGTGTGTGTACATAAGCAAACACTCATGAAGGATTAATGAATGCATTAGTCTCTTTGCCAGACAGACAGCGAACATGCAAAACGTCCATATGCGTTTGTGTGTGTGCTTGAGAGTGTAAAGCTCATCTCATGAAAACCACACTAAATGGGAGCAATAAGCTCATGAGATGAGTTGATAAGTGCTTTGAGTACCTGCAGCATGCAGATCCCACCCGTGTGTGTGTGTGTGTGTGTGTGTGTGTGTGTGTGTGTGTGTGTGTGTGAAGATAAGCAAGATAAATGACACACGAGAAGCTGCCTTAACTGGAGCCTTGTAACAGTGAATGACAAAATCAATCATTATTGCTCATGTTTCATACACCTTTGGTTTGATTGAATGCGCTTTACAAAACAGCAGCACATCTTACAGTAGCTAATATACATACAATTTTAAAGGGATAAGAGGGATAAAAAAAATTTATTGATCATTTGAGATTTATTCATTTGTTATTGTACATTGTAAAAAAAAAAAATAATCAGGTCTCCAGTTGAAAATTTTCTAGTGACTGATCATATCTAATTTTTTTTAGTTGGCCAAATATAATTTCTGTGAATTAAATTGCATCAATTTACAGAAATTCAATTTAGATATGATCAGTCACTAGAACATTTTCAATTGGAGACCTGAATTCTTTTTACAGTGTAGCAGCGTACTATGAAAAAACTACATTTTCAGAACTTAACTTCAAAAATAATAAAATGTAATAAAACATTTATGTATAATATTTACTACAGTAATGTTATTGCAATTCAATATAACGTTTTAATATATTACATATATTATATATTTAATATACATAATATATTTTACATATTTAATATTTCTGTGATGGTAAAGCAGAATTTCCAGTGTCATATGATCCTTCAGAAATCATTCACTCATCAACAAGCATTTCTTGAGCACAAAGAAAAAGTAGTGCTGCTTAATATTTTTGTGGATGATATATTTTTGTTTTCAGGATTCTTTAATGAAAATAATAGTACAAAAGAACAGCATTTATTTGAAACGACAGTCTTTTGAAACATAATAAATGTCTTTCAGTTTGGTCAATTTAATCATTCAGCAATGCAAAGCAGTAAATACATTTGTATTTTTGAATGTTTGTTTACATGATCTAATGTAAAATTTGTTTATATTTAGTTGTGGGCATTATTGGCACCACTGGTAAATAGGATCAAAAATTGCTGTAAAAAAAAATCGGCATTGTCTATCTTTTTAATCAAAAGATAAACAAAAAAATAACAAAAACCTAAACTTTCACTGAAGTAAAATAATTAAATGTGTAAATCACATTTAAAATAAAGGCATTTCTCCAAAACACGTTGGCCATAATTATTGGCACCCTTTTATGAAATACTTTCTGCAACCTCCTTTTGCCAATATAACAGCTCTCCTATAATGCCGGATGAGCTTGGAGAACCCCTGAAAAGAGATCAGAGACCATTCCTTCATACAGAGCCTCTCCAGATCCTTCAGATTCAGCTCCATGTTGGTGCCTCTTCTCTTCAGTTCACACCACTCATTTTCTCTAGGATTCAGGTCAGGGAATTTTGTTAGAATTCATTTTGTGCTCAGTGACACATTTTTGAGTTTATTTTGATGTTTGTTTTGAATCATTGTCCTGATGAAAAATCCAACCATGGCCAATTATGAAATTTCTAGCAAAAGGTCAGGTTTTAATTTTTTTATCTGTTGGTATTTGCTAGAATCCATAATAACAAGATGTCCAGGAGCTCCAGCAAAAAAAAAAAAAAAAAAAAAAATTCTAATAAAAAATAGACCCACAACATTAAAGATCCAGCAGTATATTTAACTTTGAGTATGGAGTACTTTTTATCCCATGTTTGCACCAAACCCATCTGGTAGATTTGCTGCCAAAAAGCTCTTTTTGTTTTTAGTGACCATAGAATCAATTCCTTATAAAGTTCCAATCATGTCTGACAACGGAATAAGCCGGAGTTTGTTTTTGGATGAGCGAGTAGGATTTTTCTTGGAACCCTCGCAAACATGTGATGTAGTTTTTTTTTTTTTTTTTTTTTTTAAGGCTTTCTGACCCAAAAACTCAACTAATCTCCAACTGTGATCCTTGAAAAGTCTTTGGCCACTCAAACTTCCTCCTCGCCTTGCATTAGGACAATAATAGACACACGTCCTCTTCCAGGCAGATTCGTAACATCTTAGTTGATTGGAACTTCTTGATTATTGCCCTGATATTGGAAATGGGAATTTTTAATGCTTTCGCTATTTTCTTACAGCCACTTTCTATTTTGTGAAGCTCAATAATGTTTTGCTGCTTATCAGAAATATATGGTTATATTTGGTTAAACTCATTGTGATGGATGATTAAGATAATTTGGACATAGCTAGTGTAGTGACTGTGGTGTACTATTTTAAAAAATAATAATCGAAAGTTGAGCGTATATGACTTTTATGAGTAATTAAATATAATAATAATAATAATAATAATAATAATAATAATAATAATAATAATAATAATAATGATAATTTTACTGATGATAACTTAGGTGTGCCAATCATTTTGGCCAACGATTTTTGAAGAAAAAAAAAACATTTTTCATAATGTAATTTCCCCCATCCACTTTCAATTCTTTACAATAAAAGGGTTGATTTTTCTAAATATTTTGAATGAAATATCAAAAGGATAAACAATGCACATTTTTTTGGATCATAATTTAGCAGGGGTGCCAATAATTGACCACAACTATATGTACGGTATGTGTTGTGTTTTTGCCTGTTAAATGGGTCATATTATAGGACAATTTATATCTATGCATATTATATCTGCAATAAGAAAAATGCTAAAAAGTTTAACATAAAAGGGTTTTTTTTTAAAGGCAAACAATATATTATTTATTATTTTCAGTTAAAGGGATAGTTCACCCAAAAAATTAAATTGTCATCATTTACTTACCCTCATGTTGTTCCAAACCTGTTTATTTTGTTGAGTTTATTTGTTCTGTTGAACACAAAATAAGATATTTGGAAAAAACTTTCTATCCAAGCAGACAGAATAACCATTCTAACTTTTTTCTCAGGAATTAAATACTACAACATAAGGGTGAGTAAATGATGACAGAATTTTTATTTTTGGGCGAACTATACCTTTAAGGGAATTAGGGATATGTGTAATAGTTAATTCTTGTTTTAAGCTAAAAAAATATATATATATATTATATTATATTATATTATATTATATTATATTATATTATATTATATTATATTATATTATATTATTAATTATATTATATTATATTATATTATATTATATTATATTATATTATATTATATTATATTATATTATATATTAATTATATATTTTATTATGTTGCATGTAGTAAAGATTTATGTTCTCTTATGACTTCCTAACAACTCGATTTGAAATCCATCTCCAGCATCACACCTCTAGTTGGTCAGACTTAGTCAGGAGGCATGGCTCTGTTAAATAGCATGGGAAAAACAGTGAGCAACTCTCTCAGGTCCAAATCATGCTTTCACATTCAAAGTGGAGCTGCATATAACTGTGTAAAAACCACGGGAGATGAAACAAGGCCATTTATGTACATGGATAGATACATGGTCGTCTCACACCACACACTGACTCCCGTGTTTCTCTGCGATTGTGTCTGTCTGCAGGGACAGCGCTGACACACTGCTTGATGATGCCATGCCCTTCCACTGCAGCCCTTTCATTCAGATGCAATCGTTCACATCTTAAATCTTCCCAGAATAACCAATCTACAGTTTAAATGCTCATGTGTTGCAGCAGTAGTGAAGAGAGAGGATTTTTTTTTGGCATATTTGTATGATAAGCAGCTTCATCTCTCATGTTTTTAAAATTAGCATAACATGTACATGCGTATTCACACACTTGCACACACACATTTTCAAAGCCCTCCAGAGGGGCGGCATCATGTCATGCTGTCAAGTATAGAAACACATTAGCATAGATTAGTCAATCACAAGCTCTGGGAAAATAAACAATCAAAGCTAATTAATAATTGGTGCAGCAGGTGTGAATTCATGCGTGTTATGATGTAATACATTAGGTAAAAAAGTACAGTTTTTGGGCACTTGAACCATTATTAAAATACTTGAATATCATTGCATTGATCAATCTTTATTATTCAGGGATCAATATTCCATTTGTCTTAAGGGGTGTGTGTGTGTGTGTGTGTGTGAAACACTCAGTTTCAGTCAATCTCATGTCAATCTTGAGTACCTATAGAGTAGTATTGCATCATTGAATCTTTAGTTTCATTATATTTATAAAAGAAATATAGGCTGTACCGAGTCTTTCCGGAAAAAAACGAGCACCTGGAGGCGTATCGTGTGGGCGGAGCTAAAGAGGCACACAAAGCGGTGACGTCCTCAAGCATGGAGAATCCCATGGCTATCGATCTCAGCTAATAGATATATGATCCAGAATCATTCGGAGGCTGAAATAAATTGAACAGGAGAAACAGCAGCAGCAGGACGTCCGTCTCTGTGGTATGTACTGTATTTACTGGCCTGTCAACATTTGTGTGTCTTTACTCGCAGTTTATGAGGACATGATTCGGTTTATGGACTATTGTATGCGACTAAACCTTAACAGTAGCAAGCAAAACGGTTTTGCACGTCAGACTAGTGTAACATTATACATAGAACAACAATGGAGTAACCGTTAGCGCATTTGAATGACGAAGCACGCGATCGTTTATGTCACGATCGACAGTAATGTCGTTTACTGATGTTTACTCACTCGACGATAGGCAACAGCACAGACATTTGAAGCAGTTTTACTCACCGACTGCTTCCAAAGCAGGACCGAACCTTTATTGCTGGGAACGCTCCGTCAAAAACACACTTCTTTGGTATGATTTGGTGAAGTCCTGTGACAGCAGTGACCGTGGAAATCGCGGCGCGTCATAAGTGTTCACGGACGACTGGATCTGCAGCTGAGCGAGTGTTTATGGGCGTGCATTTCCTCTCTCGCTCTAGTCACACACGCGCGCACCCTACCGGGAGAAGAGCCCGTACGGCCCATACAAGGACCTTCCGCTCTATTAACGTCAAGCCGACCCATACTCGAAAAACTCCCCGAAACTTGTGAGTAACCGGAAGGAGTATTTTTAACACAGAAATACTCCATCAAACGTCCAACATTAGTTTTTGAAACTTTGTCTATGTTTAGGATGGGAATCCAAGTCTTTAACAGTGTAAAAAGCTCAGTATGCATGAAACGGAATTCCCCCCCCAAAGAGCATTTTTACATTATTGATTTTATCAGCATCCATCGTGTAGTTACTAGTTTTCAAATATACAGTAAGTTACCTATTTACATGTTAAACCAGCATGTGAAGCATGTTTGTTCCCAGCATGCACTGAATACATTGTTTAGGATTTACTATAGTATATATACATTATTATTTTAATGTTTGCTTGGCTTTATGCATGTTTTTGTTGTGCTTGTTGTCACTGTTTAGCCAAAAAATCTAGATGCAGCCAGTGTCGTCTAGCAACTCTCCATAGACTTGTGAGCTGGAAAAAAACAAACTCTGGTCAGGCCAATCACATTGTTTATAGAGTCGGTGGGCGGGCTTATATTTATATTAAATCTATCAATTTGTTACACTTCCCCTTTCTACGTTGTTCTGGTTGTTTGTAGCGCTATCCAATTGCATGCAGAGTGAATTTGAAAGAAAACCGTTTATCCCGCCACTCGGATTGAGCCTTGCCAACGGTGAGTTCCCAGACCCAACATCTTGATGTGGGTCTAGCTTGTCAGGCTAGTAACTGTTAGTTGTTGTTAAAGCTGCAGTCCGTAACTTTTTGCGCTGTCGTGGTTAATAAACAAAACTGCACGTGTCTTGCGGAAGAACATTGCAGCCGGAGCTACTTCTCTCTGTTTATGTCTATGGCGAGTCACACAGGGGCTGTGCTCCTCCGCAGCGGTACCTACCAGTCTGGCCTGAAATAGTCCCAATAGAAACACTTATTATTAGTGTACCATAATGATTCAGGGTAAGACAAAAACATGGTTTAGAAAATGGATTCATGTTCTACATTGTCATTGTATAATATTTGTAAATCTTGAACACAAAAAAAGTTACGGACAGCAGCTTTAAAAATGCAGAATTCAATTTAGCCATATACAAGAATATTTGTTTTGATAGTTGCAAATTCTGAACAAGAAATCAGAATTCTTACCTTGACATGAATGTATTGGCTAAAAAGACTTTTGCATTTATGGAAACAAATTCTAAATCAACAGAATACAGCAATATTAATGAAGACTTAATTAGATGACTGATTCTTTGTTTACCGCACCATCCTGTCTTTTTTATAACTTTTCCTTGTTTTGTGCAGTAATGCAAAAATTGCTAGTATGTAATTATGAATGTAGTTCTGAGAAAATCTCATCATCACTTGTTTACCGATTCCACTTGGTTTAATATTTTATTAAAAAAATCACTCAAATGTAGATGTGGATTAAGTGTTCAAATATGTTTCCAGCTGTCATCACATAAGTCTGTGATCACTTCAGCCCCCTTATAATCTCTGATTATGTATTTTTCTCTCCATGTTTACTGAAAACAGCATCTGCATGAAGCTACCTTGCGTTTTTTTTAGTCGGAATCCTCCTCTTTGCAGTTTATTACATTAAATATTATCTGTCCATCGTTCCAGTGTCAGTGGTAGTGTTACTCTGTTATGCATTTTACTTTTTCTCTCCATTCTAGTGAAAATGTATTATTAAACGAAACCAAATGCAATCCAGTTCTGGATATATATCCACTAACAGTTAATATTTTGATTACATTGGCCACTTCACTGTAAACCTTATGCTGCTCTCTAATTGCCACAATTGTTAATCATTGATGTGTACAAGTGGTGCTTAACTTACAAATGTGACAGAGAGAGACCAGGGATGAGAGACAAGGAATATTTTCTACTAGTCCCTTATCCCAAGTTGTACTTGAACTCTTCCAGTGGGGGCATCGCAAAACACAGACCAAAAAACCTGCACAATAAATCTCATTCACTAAGCTGAGACTAAATTTTTTAAGAACAAATTACAATTCACCAAAGAAATCGTAAAGTGTTTTTTACGCAAAATTATAGAAACAACTGAAACCGCACGCAAAAAAAACTTGCTCTGTATGGTTTTATCACGTTAGGTTATGCATCATCTACATGACTGTATAATTACATTGAAGTATTTTGCATTAATTAATTTAATATAGTCCATATATACAATTATATAATGAATTTATTAAATAATACAATTTAATTTAATCTTAAATGCATTCGATCCTATACAGTTAAAGAGTAAAGGCTGCGTTACAGCTTCAGTTGTGAGGTTTCTCGGAACAACACAGCTATACATGTACAGCTGGCTAATGAGAGCTCTGTAATCTGGGTCTTTATAAAAGGTGTTTATTGTGAGAACTGGTGAGAATGGCACACTTGGCATTGCTCGAGGATCCGGGCGAGAGCGTCTCTGCGAACAGCAACAAAAAGACTGTGAGGAAAGCTTGTGCAGAAAGCCCTTACATGGAGATGGTCTGGGTGTTTTTAATTTTTTTAATTTTAATTTTTTTATGCATAGAACTAACTTTGTGCACTCGGCCGCTCATTTAGAATACTCCACATTCACTAACATCGCAACGAGGTTAAGAACAAATTACAAACACATTGTGCGTGCAAACGCTTTGTGAGTCAGACGGAGGTTTTTCTTCGCAGGTTCTCCATTGTGTACTTGTGAAAGCTTTTGCTTTCCTTTTTTTTGGCTTCTGCTTTCACAATTTCAATTTTAAATTTTCACAATCATTTAGCATATGCATTATTCTGCCTTTTATATTCTTGCAGTATAATTTTTCTAGGGCTGTGAATTTTTTTATTTATATAGCATTATTATTTTTGAATGGTAACACTGTATATATACATATAAGTAAGCCAAGCATCCATCTATCTATCTATCTATCTATCTATCTATCTATCTATCTATCTATCTATCTATCTATCTATCTATCTATCTATCTATCTATCTATCTATCTATCTATCTATCTATCTATCTATCTGTCTATCTGTCTATCTGTCTATCTATCTGTCTATCTGTCTATCTATCTGTCTATTTGTCTGTCTGTCTGTCTGTCTATTCATATTAAATGGACAGCTCTTTTTGCATGAGGTAAATGCTGCTTTTTTTTAAATGTCTGCCTTCATTTAAAATGAAATACAGGGAACATTTAAATACACAGTTCTTTTGAATACAATCACAAGCAGCATAGATTGGACAATTAAACCAGAATGGTTTTCTCGGCTTCATTGTTATTTTCAATCTCTCTTTTGCATGCAGTCAGGAAGCGGTTTCCCCCGCCTGGCCTTTGACCTTACGCTGCCCTTCTCTGTTATGAGTACCTGGGGAGAGGTCATGGGTCAGTAGTCGGACGTTATTAGCAGATGTAGCACGGAGAGAAATGTCAGTCATAGCTTTCTCTAGAAAAAGCTCCACCATACACATGACAGGAATGGCAAGTTTTGTCTGTCTCTGTTGCCCTTAAAGTAAATAACAAAACCGTTATCAGTATCCTCTTGTAGAATGGAAGTGTGTTTCTTAAAATGACTGGTTGACTGAAATCTGATTTAACAAATTCTACAGAAAGGGTTTGGCATGTACACCCAGCGTGATAAATCTCTGCGTCCTTTCTTTTCGCGCACAGTAAAGCTACAGTATGCTCTGACCACTTCTGGCTTGATTAGCTTCTTACCTAAAGCCAGCGCCACTGATATCTTTGTCTCTGGTTCCACACTTACCATAGGTATCATTGTTATCTAATTCCAGCCTTATCTTCCTCAGCGGGGCCTGTCAGGCAGACCAGGGAGGTGGGCACACGTTCACAGGGCCATGCGGAACGTCATGTAAATCTAGGCTAAGAGGCTTAACGCCTGTTCTCTCTCTCGGTTACCATGGAGTTCCCCACAGATAGGTGCCATCACGACTGGCCAAATGCCAAGCATCATTTTCCTTACTTTATCTCCTGCTTTCTCCATTTCATTATATCTATGTAGTTTCATCAGGCCTAAGGATCTATCTTCTGCTGTGCCAAGGGGGTGTAAGTAGGACATCTAATCATCCCTGATCAGCTTAGTCCCACAACACTAAGAATGAAAACATGAGATTTCAAATTTCGGGACATTTTCTGCCCTGAATTGCATGCAACGCTTTCCAGAACGAATCAACTGAGCAATCATAATGATGTCGCGTGCAGTGTGTAAATGAGGGCATCTCTGAGTGGCACTGTGGCATTGAGTAGGCAAGATGTCAACTGATTGTTGGTGGGCCTTAGAGTTTCAGTATCAGTTAGCCGACTTCTATAGAAGGTCAGTGAACACTATGAAACTCACTTCTTTCTTTCTTTCTTTCTTTCTTTCTTTCTTTCTTTCTTTCTTTCTTTCTTTCTTTCTTTCTTTCTTTCTTTCTTTCTTTCTTTCTTTCTTTCTTTCTTTCTTTCTTTCTTTCTTTCTTTCTTTCTTTCTTTCTTTCTTTCTTTCTTTCTTGAATGCGAGTTGTACACATTTTTTAAAAACCATTTCAGTTTGATTCAGTTTATTTGAATCCAGGTTTTGTTCAGTAGTACACTACTGGTATAAAGTTTGGGGTCAGTAAAGATTTCCCTTTATTTTTTAAAGAAATCAACATTTTTATTCAAGAAGGACACATTGAATTGAAATTGAAGTCTTTTACGTTGTTACAAATGTAATTCTTTTTGAAATTCTTTTCGATTAATAAATATTTCTTATTATTTTTGATAATTCTAAATATTTCTTGAGCGGCTTTTTATCATATTATAATTATTTGTAAAGATCATGACACTGAAGACTGGAGTAATTGCTTAAAAAATGCTTTACCAGAAATATTAACATTTCTACAACGGGATGTTGAATTTTCTGTAATATAGCATTATTAGTGTTTTTCCATCTTTGGACAAAATTACATTGTAAAATGTTTAAATTTAAAGATTACAATGCATTTATTTTTTATTTTTTTAAGTGTATTTTGACAGCAAACAGCTTTGGTGATCATAAGAGTCTTTTTAGAAACATTAAATAAACTTACTGACCCCAAACTTGAACTGTGGTACGTTTTCATCTATTTTTTATTTTATTTTTTGTATACACATTTTTCAAAAATTGTTTTGTGCTATGCTTCTTGTTATATGCCATACTGTGATACTTGTAAAATTTCTAAACTACAGAAGTTGTGTGTGTATACGAGGGTGAGCATTTTCGTATGCTCTGCAGGGTTTTGATAAATTTTAAGGCTCTGTGATTTTTTTTGCTGATATTCATCACTTCCTGCCCCACTCTCTGCTGGGAACCTCAGCCCACAAATCTCCCAGCATTCATAGCAGGCAGCCAGGGAGAACATGCCCAAATGTAGAGATTCATGGGGCATAAAACACTTTTCGTGTCACTGCATTAAGTTGGGACGGGTCATGTGAGCAGGTGGGAATGGAGTGCATGACAGCTCATGTTCACTTCAGCATACCGATGCTCTCAACATGAGATTGTACATAGACTTGTGGAAGGTATTAATGTGTACCTAGACTTTAAACATGTATTCAGGCCCATCCCTACATACTGTACATTTTTAAAGTATAGCGCTAATAGTTTTAATGGTGATGGAACATCATCTACACCTTATGTTTAATTGTAGTTAAACGGATCACAGTTGATCTGTACGGACCAGGCCATACGTTTCGGCATGCATGCGATTTGTGGATAAATTGCAAAGTTTAACCAATAAAGAATGAGAGATTCATCATTTGCACAGACATGCAGTTCCCCACAGATAGGTGCCATAACAACTTGCCAAATGCCAAGCATCCTTTTCCTTACTTTACCTTGTGCTGTCTATGTTTTTGTATTGCTAATTTATACATTCAAGCCATTTTAAGCCATTTCAGTGCAAGAAGAGGCAAAACAGAACTCGATTTGCTACTTGCACGCTGCATAGCCACACAGTCACATTTCAGAGCGCAAACATTAAATTGACTTCTCTTTCACGTCGTCTTGTACGAGAACAGACACACACAATGATGTCAAAATTCCCGTCTTGGGATGAACAAAATGTCTTAAAAGAACAAACATTTAATACAAATTCCTTAAGCCTAAAAATACCGTAAGTCTAAAAATATCTTCTGTCTGTGTCATTGATGTTAATCAAACAACAAAATGCAGCTTTAACAAAAATTAAGATATTTAATACAGTAAACTCTAGTTTTAACATTTAGGCTTAGTTATTAAATATTTGTACTGGAATAATACATTTAGACCTTACTTAATAGTACATTTGTTATATTGTATTTTCTGTCTCTAATGCCCCCAATTCATTCTTGCTGATATGAATTTAAAAAAAAAGTAAAATGCTAGTTTTGTGATCCATTGAACCACTAATGTTTAATGCACATAAATTAAGCCTGATATTTCTATTTTCTGGCCGTACCTGTATTGTCCTCCTCAACTCGGTTAAGTACTTGAAAGTTATGCACAAATTTTCATTTCTGTATCAGTCTATCTTCCATCTATTCCATGTGCTTCGCTTTAGCTATTCGTCCTGCGTTTGACCTCATAGAGACTCACCAATCAACACTAGTCATTTTCATGCATCTGTCTTGTCCATAAGTAGTTATTAAACTAAAATGCTGTCAGGGAGAGACAGCATGATTTATATTACTACTTTCTAACACGTCTATGCTATAATTATTGCCTGTGCTGACAGTAATACCTTTTCCTGGCTCTCAAAATTCTGAGTAGAACCAAAAAAAGACCAAAAAATAAATACACAAATTCAAACATGAAGTCAGAGGGTAGGGTTGCACCAGCCATTCTACTAAAATTGCAACATAAAGTCCACACTAGACTTTAATGCAGAAAGTAGCTAGTAGTTTGTAAGCTTTCCATAAAGTAATGCATAGTCGGATATGACCCTTAATGAGTTGTTTAAAGGCTTTGCATTTCAGTTTATCCTTCATTCTAACGTGTTGTGCCTCACGTAACTAATATTAAAAATGTTTCCATTAAATATAATACTACTTAATCACGAATGACATATTAAAGATAATAGGTATTTTTTATATGAAAACAATATTCAGAAACTGAAAAATTTGCTTATTGATGCAGTTCCGTCAGTCTAATATTTTTTTTTAATTTTATTTTGTTGTTATTTTTTACAACTGTAAATTCTTACACATGATATTCTTATTTCTCATGCATATGTTATCACTATTTTAATTAATATGTAAATGAACTTGGAATTGCCATTGGCTATGAAATGTGCTATATAAATAAACTTTCCTGCCTTGCCTTGTCTTATTCAAACAGTTACTTCTGATTGGAGGCTTCCGTAAATATCTAGTTCATATGTAGAGTTGCACTTCAGCTAAGTTTAATGGTGCAACTTGCCCACAGCTGGTGCAACCGGCCCCAGGATGTATTTCTTTCATGTATTTTGTGAACTTTTCAGAATTGTGATCAATAAAGAATTCAGCTCAGAAAGGTCTTTGTATTTTATATATGAACCTGAAACCACACTGTGGAAAGATGTTTGGCCAGTATTGAGTTCTTTATTCAAAGGTGAGTTCTGTAAAGTCCTCTAAGGGGAGGGCGCATTCATTCTTAGAAGGCTATAGCTGTGCCTTTTCCCTGAATAGTTTATTCAGAATTTCCCTGAATTTCTTAGAGATTAATAAATGTATGGACCAATTTTCTCCCTCATATTGTTTGATTATGGTTAAATGTAATATGCCAGACTGAGGCCCAAACTTATTTCAATTTTCTTGTAAATATGAAAAAAGTTGCTGTAAGCAATGTTCTTATACAACAAACTTTGACAGCTGCTTTTGAAGCTGAATATGAGGTTAAACTCGACTGAAGTGCTACTACTCCACTCTCAGTTTCCTGCATCCTATATTGTCAGCATGCAAAATAATTTATGGTTATACAATATTCTCAATGGCTAATCAAAGAACAGAAATCTGTGATTTGAGCTGATTTGAAGCTGAAAGCTCTTTGGTAAACTTATATACTTCTTATATGCATCTAACACAAACACTGGTGAGTAAAATCTAAGGATTTATTGGTCAATGGCTAATGATAGACATTATTTAGTCACCCAGAGTGAAGATTTAGTCGCATATGTGAGTGATTTACTTGCATTATAGATGGCTGACCGAATTCAGTGATGTTTGTTTGGCAAACTAGTCTTTTATTTATTTACGTATACTTTAGACTTGAATAATGCACCTAAAATTACTAGGACATTTTCATGTTACACCTGTGGGTGTAGAATTAGGAGAAAATAGAGATTTTTCAAAGTGAACTACCTTCCTCCAGACATTGTGACTACAGTTTCTGGAGGGAAAATAGGACACAGTAAATTTATTATAATCTGCAAGGCCGGGCGCTCTCAGACAGAGGGCTGTGTGGTGTTTTATGTGCTTGTGTGTGAGTTTATATGAAGGAGATACAAGTTTTTGTGTCCTTCTACAAGTACGCTTCAATGGCTGTATATTTGGAAAGCGTGCTAGTCAGTGTGTTTGAAAGTAGCCCTCCCCATTAGATCCACACTGAATCATTCATAAATGTTGCAGCGCATCACTACAGACATCTCCACCCCACACCCACCCCTCTCTCTTTCTCTTTCTCTTTCTCTGTGTCTCTCTGTCAGCCAAGGGAGAGAACTCAGGTCTGAAGATGCATCTTGGCCTGCTAGTGCCTCACACCTATTGAAGTATTCATATCATCCCCTGAACAACAGCAGCTTCCTTCAAAACCACCTCCAACCAGTCACAGGACCTCACAAACCCACAGTAACCAATTAGTTTTCACATCACTCCAGCAGTGCTTTTGGCCAATGGTTTGACGATATCTCGTTGACTCTGACCAATCAGAGGTGTCTGCTCAGCATGGCAACTAATCATTCTGCCTGTGTAATACATGCAGTAACCATGGGATCCATATGCCAGTCAGCAATGTAGCAAGAGGTGTCATAAAAGCGTTACAGGAACGACTGGCAGCAGAATGTGGTTGGTGGGTGGCATTCATGCCTTGTGGGAAAGAGCGGGAACATTGTCAATCTTTTTCTCAAATATAAATCATTCTTAATGTTTCCATGGACTATTGTGACTCATATATTTCATCTGTCATTAAGTAGATTTTCAGATTTACAGTAAATAAAATGCCTATCTATCTATCTATCTATCTATCTATCTATCTATCTATCTATCTATCTATCTATCTATCTATCTATCTATCTATCTATCTATCTAATTTAATATAATATATATATAATCTAATGTATCAGTGTATAATCTTTATCCACTGAGTTAAAAAGAAGATAATAAGTTGTTGCCTGTTTGAACATGTTTTTTAAGAAAATGGCCTCTTGATATTCTAAACAATTTTCAGACTTTATTGAATTAGGGGATTTATTAAAACATGCACTGGTGTTCAAAAGATTCAAGGGTCAGTGAGAATTTTTTTTGAATAATGAAGTCTACTCTCAAAAATGTGTGTGTGTGTGTGTGTATATGTATATCTGTAGATACTGCTCTCAGCTAAACGCTTTGTTGTATTATCAGGACTCAGGAGTAGACTTTTACAAATCTGTAAAAATGTCAAATTGTAAAATGTATGTATGTGTGTATATATATATATATATATATATATATATATATATATATATATATATATACACACACACACACACACACATTTTGAAATTTGACTGTTTTTACTGTTGATTTGTAATGTGATCATTTTGCCTGAAGCGTTGATGTAAAAGTCTACTCCTGAGTCCTGATAATACAACAAAGCGTTTAGCTGAGAGCAGTATCTACAGACTAACTTAAACCGGTAATTCATTACTGGCTTGTAGGGCTGGGCGATATGGCCAAAATTTCATATCCCGATATAGCTCATTTGATATCCCGATAACGATATACATAACGATATAGCAATTTTTCTGTTCATTCAGTTTATGAATAGTCTATACAAAATTGCAATGTGGAAATGCAGTTTGAAATGATATACAAAACAAATAAAGGTAGTATGGACTACATTTTTATTTTATTTAGAACCTTTTTTAAAGCAAGACTGTTGGTAAAGTTAACACCTGCCTAGGGATGTTAACCGATGACCGTTTGACCGATGGCTGACCGTATCAACGTTAACCGATCAAAGTTGTCGGTTAAAATAAATAAAAAAGTGATCTCTA
Organism: Pseudorasbora parva; assembly: GCF_024679245.1. Lineage (NCBI taxonomy): Eukaryota > Metazoa > Chordata > Actinopteri > Cypriniformes > Gobionidae > Pseudorasbora > Pseudorasbora parva. The sequence continues at coordinate 15,663,344 of NC_090188.1, forward strand.
AATTAGGCTAAACGCTACTACAGTTGGCCATCTCATTCCAAAATCTTTTTGTGTGATTGAACATATCCCTCGCACTCAATTTTTACATAACTCGCCTGTTTGTACTTAATAAACCAATAAAAATATTTGGCGCAAGGTCACAGCGTTTGGGTTTGCGCGCTCACAAGGTTTGCAAAAAGTAAACACTCGAGGTTAGAGCCAGAGCAGACGACAGTATGAAACGTGCATTTCGCTTAAGATGGGCTTACATTTGGAAATATATTACATCTGCATTTCAGTGGTAACACATAAGGTGTTGATCGTCTTTCTTTATTATTGTTAGCACTACCTCAAACTAAAGCGGCGTACTCTTCGGAGCTTCGGAGTCATTTTCTTAAATGAGCCGCGGCAATGATTCAAATGAGCTTCTAACGCTGGACAAACGCCTTTATTTTCAACGCGATCACCTTGTACCCAAACCATTTCGAAACTAAGGAGCCATTTGTCCTCTGATTACAAACAAGCTCCTCTGCGGCGCGTTTGCGGGACTCCTGTTTCGCGCTGTGGGGGATTTTAAAAAAGTGACGTGAGTGGAAGGGAGGCGGCAGCGCTAGGACAGTGCGCGCGTGTGTGTGTGTGTGTGAGTGAGAGAGCGAGAGAGAGACAGAGGGAGCGGGGCTCGCGGCTGTTATTTCAAATAGCGCAGCATATTTTAAACTAATCGGTTAACCGGTTTCAACTGGCTAATGAGGCTCGGTGGTCGGTCAAGAAAATTTTTAGTTTTCGCCATCCCTACACCTGCCATTAAAATATTTCAATATATGGCTATATGGTGTGCCAAGCGTAAAAGCCCGTTGCAGCGTCTGTGTCTGAAGTTTGTTTTGAGCGCTTATACCACTATTCTGGCATAATTACTCTGAGAATTACCCTGGTCTGAACCGCGTCTACTACCGTCTTCCTCCATGTTTGTTTATGTATTGCAGTGTGCATGGGCATGCCGTGGCGTGAGGTGCATCTTGACGTAAAATTCTGCCATAAACGCCTTATCGTGGCGTAAGCGATAGAGCCTTATATAAAACGATAGACATTTTCTATCGTCCAGACGATATATTTCGTCATATCGCCCAGCCCTACTGGCTTGTATTACGTTGCCATAGCGATCATGGGAAAGGTCAGAGTTCGGGAAAGTTGTGGATACTATCTCTTTCCAGAAGGACCAGAAAGGTAATAAAAACATCATCAAAGAAGTCCATATGTGACAACTGTGGGTTAATAAAAAATTCTTGAAGCATCTAAAATACATTTTGGTCCAAAAATAACAAAAACTACAACTTTGTTCAGCATTGTCTTCTCTTCCGGGTTTGTTTTCAGAATGATTATGAATCAGCGTATTGATTCATGATTCGGATTGCCAATATCACGTGATTTTAGCAGTTTGGCAGTTTGACACGCGATCCGAATCATGAATCAATACACAGTAAAAAGACTTAATTTATAATATATCACATTTCTACTAGTAAGGAACTTTGCACATTGAATGACTTTGCTTTGGTAGGCTAAGTGTAATGTCAAGTGTCTGTTCACAAGCTGTTTTATTGACGTCTGTTCATGGCTGAAACACCATTTCGACTAGATAAGAGATGACCATTCAGGCCAGTGGTGTTTTGTCCCGTCTGATGTTCATTTATGTTTGTCGTGTTGTAATATTGTAGTAAAGAAGAGCTCTGATCTGAGGAGACAGTGAGACACCATGCAGTGCTTTTGTCTGAACTGACAGCTACATGATTTGACACCACTTTGTAACAACAACGACTCATGAGTTTAATGTCTCGGGGAATAATTAACTCAAAAGGGATTTAATATTCAATATTCATGAATTTATGAATATGATTTGCCAGTTGTTCATTACGTATTAAAATTTTCCGATAGGGAAAATTGTTTAATTAAATACAAGTAACCCTTTATGGAATTGCTTGTAATTATCCTACTAAGTTTGTCCTGCAAATTAGTTATAGACTTTTCAAATCAATTCTCAATAAAGGGATTACTGCTTTACGAGCGCATAAGAAACATTAACTTTACTGATCAGGATAAGTTCAATATTTCAAATGGTCATACAGTTTACTTTACTAACATAGTAGCATAAGCAGTTAGGTAACGTTTAGATCGCAAGTTTCATTGACTTTGTGTATGTGGCAGAATAACAGATTCAACTCATTAAATGTCTTTTGAAGGTTTAATAAACACAGACTAAAAATAACACTACAATTCACACAGAAAGTACATACTAAATATGCATCAAGAGAGTAGAAGTATAGATATTAACGAAAGAATACATAAAAGAGAATAATGAATAGACTGAAGTTAGAGAGAGATAAAAGAGAGAGAGAGAGACAAAGAGAGAGGGAGAGAGAGAGACAAAGAGAGTGGGGGAGGGTAAGAAACAGCTTTCCTTCAGTTCAACCAAATACGACCTTCACGGAGTTAATTTATCCCAACGGGAGAATAACACATCCTCTTTACAGCAGTAAGAATAAGAATACTTGCATTCTTTTTGGTTTCGTTTTGGCTTCTCACTTGTGTGCGTATGTGTCTCTGCGTGTCTCTGCGTGTCTGGCGGTCCTTTCCGAGGTTGGGAGGGAAGCGGCTGTTTGCTTTAGCGATGCTTCGTGTTCTTGAAGATCGGATTGTAGAAGAGAAGATTTTTGGAAGAGATGAGGCCTGCTTGGAGGGCCTGCATTGGTGGCCTGGCTCAAGGGCCAGCCACGATGACGTGTTGGTTCAGCCAGGGAGAGAAGAGAGAGGGAGCCTGTCTTCACTGGTCTTTTAAGGTCTGGAAATAGTCCCACCCTCCAGGGTTAGACTTAACCAATGAGAGTGTTGGGATTTCCCGGCGGGAAATTCCTCAGCAGAATTTATTGCCCTTTGTTTGAAAGTTCGACTCAGTGGGTCTCTGAGTCTTCATACTATAATTAATGCAACAAACACACACTGCATTTTCTGAATAAGTGATATACATGGAAGTGTAAGTCGTGAAGTGAGCATTAATTTGATAGGAGACATGACATATATGAGGTTATCTGAACTAGTACTTTGTTAAGACAAAGACAAAAAGATGCAAAATACCATACAGAATAAACATTTTACAAGACAGTTATGTGTTTACATATAATGTCCTGGGGTGCATGTTCATTTATAGATGGTTTGTCTATAATTTGAGGCAAAAGCTCTGTGTCTTAAAGTCTTTGTGTATAAGACTTCATGTGGCCACATTCTTTCCGGTCATAAAAGATCTTATCAGATGGTTTCCAGGGTAGCTGAAGAATCCTTCTCTGTTGTGTTGGGGGAAGGTCTGTCCATCAGCACACTTTCAAAACATATTTGTTAAATGTAACTGGCGATTGTGTGTTTGATTCGCCTGAGTCGCTACAACTTTTATTCCTTACAAATGGGCTTTTGCAACTTACGATTCAGTTTGATGGAGCATGCCACTTTTTTTTTTTTTTTTTAGCACACTTATATTTTCACTGTCACATATTTGAAAGATCAAACACTGGCTCAAGCCATTAAATATATACAAACCCCTTTGTATTAATCAAAATATGTAATCGGAAGAGAATTGACGTGCAATTTTCCTTCTTGATGTATCAGTGTTCACAGTCTTCTGACACAAAAGAAAGCCTGTGCTAATGGTGACATCAGATATGATGTTTTAATGAGCTCTTAACTTGAGAACGATCTGGTCTTGCTCCTTCAGGTGACTTTCACCTCAGGAGGTCATGTATTGATTTCATATATTCGGACACTTCCATTGGGCTAAAAATCAATGGCATTGGATGGACATTTTAATAAGGTTAAAAGGTGTGATGTGATGTTATGTGTGTTTGTTAGTTGCATGTGAAGTTTAGCATTTATGCGCTGAGATATAGCAGGACTCATAAGGTCACACAGGAATCGATCTGTGTATAAAATTCTTTGTATCATTGTACCAGCTCAACAAAGCAGCAGATGACACATCCCCCATCCACAGATTTTTAATTAGATTCTCTGAAGCATTCAGTCTGTTTTTTTTTTCTTCCTGTCCTCTTTTGCTTTTTTCTTCTGCTCGCCTCAAATATTGGTCTTATTCTTTCTCTCACTCTCCTTAGACAGGTGCTTGGTTTACTTCCCATCTTTCCAAGGTTTTGTGTGCGTGTGTTCATATCTCTTCAACTATTCTTTAATCACCAGTGACAGCTTAAAGGTTGTGTGTAGAATCTCTTTGCTATGATGTTTTCTCTGAAGCTGGTGCTGTTGGTATTCATTGATTTTCCTGGGTATTTGCACAACCTTTTTATAGTTTATTTAAAATAAGCCTTGAGTAGACTATAGAAAACAAATGATGGCCATCATTATAATCAAAGGCTCACGCCACAGAATTCTATTTTATTGCGAGGAAATGTCTTTCAAGTTAAAGTACTGTATATGGTTAGTTGTCTTCCATATCTACTTTTCTTTATTATGCTACAATCTAACAGCATGTGTGGCTCCTTTTCTATGATGACTCATCTAAATCAATCGTGTCAATCAGATTTTTCCCATCATTGTCCATCTTTTATTGTTTCGAATGTGCAATCAGAAGATGGTCAGTATGAAATGGCGTTGTCCTTGCTTGATTGCTCTCATTGGGTAAAGTATTGCAATCAATGTCTATATCTTTGTACCACACACGCCACCCTCACGTTTTCCAGCATGAGTCACTCATTCAGAAGAGAATTGTCAAACAGCAGTTTAGTCTGGTTATTCGTGATTTTTTTTTTGTGTTACATGTCGTCTGCAGGGCATGTAGGCATGAACATGAGGGATATGGTCCCGCTTGAAGGAATCTTAATGACGTTGAGTGAAATCTTCGCCATCACCATTTATAGATCCTTATTAATGTCTAGTGTGATATGATCATCCATAACATTGTTTTATGTTTTATGAACTGTTTTATGAGGTTGATATTCCTGCCAAGTCTTTTTTTGAAAGTGAATATGGTTTAAGGATACGGTCTATGGCCATCTGCTAACCTGAGAAGTAAAAAAGGTCACGATTGGCTTTGATTGTAGTAACGGACGGTGCCTTTAAGCTTGACATAGGGGACGCTGTCTTTGTCCTCACATTTGCTGTGGGTTCTGTGTGCTTAATAGGATGTATGAAATGCATGAGAACTATAGCGCATTGAGAGGTGTAGACACTAGAGGGATTGAGGAATGAATTGAAAATGACAGATTGAACTGAACAAAAATAAGGGGAGCCTCTGCTCCAGTCGAGAGAGGCCTGTCCATGGTCTAGGATGGATGCAATTGCAGATGGGAGAACTTGACATGCACAGATGTTCTTGAAAGTTCTAGATGTATTGTGGGATTTAGAGGTAGGAGGGGTCATATGACAAAGAGAGATGCTTTGTGTTACAGGATTGTACCAGACACAAGTGTTGCAGGGATAAACAGTTTTCCATGTCCTCTGAAACATCCTTTACTTTTCTACCGCTGTTCCTAGAGGTCTTTGGCCCATTTCCTTCTAAATCCCTTTCTTTTTTCCTGTATAGTCTGTTTTTTTCCATCCCTCCATGAGTGATTTTTCACTGCTGGAAATCCTGACCTCCAGCCCTCTAATATTTTGGAGGCTGCTGGAGGATTGAGTGTGTGTCTCGTGTTGCCTTTAAGTCATGTCAGAATGATGGTATTTATGAGATGAGCACACACCAACACCACGACGCGTGTCGTAATCACCAGTGGGGATTCTTTGGATTTTCTGTGAGCCTCGATATGACAAATTGGTATTGATCATAAACAATAGGGAATTGTTACTGTACGGTTATTTATTCACATTTCATGTTTGCTTAGATTTAGAATAGTGATCCTAAAAACTCTCCTCTCCTCTCCTCTCCTCTCCTCTCCTCTCCTCTCCTCTCCTCTCCTCTCCTCTCCTCTCCTCTCCTCTCCTCTCCTCTCCTCTCCTCTCCTCTCCTCTCCTCTCCTCTCCTCTCCTCTCCTCTCCTCTCCTCTCCTCTCCTCTCCTCTCCTCTCCTCTCCTCTCCTCTCCTCTCCTCTCCTCTCCTCTCCTCTCCTCTCCTCTCCTCTCTTTTCTCATCTTGTGTTTTCTAATCTCACCTCTTTTCTTCTCTTGTCTTCTCTTTTCTCATTGGATCTTGCCACATCTTTCCTCTCCTTTCCTTCCTATCCCATCCCTTCCCATCCCATCGTATATGCCCACAAACCATACATCTGTCTCTCTTCCTTCCGTTTTACCACATATACCATAATCATTAGAGTCCTGGCTGCTGTTTGTAATTTGCCATGTATCTGTGTTCTCTCACAAGCCTCAGAGAGACATGCTTTGCTCACCCACTGAGAGAAATCTCTTATCTGTTTGCTCTGCATGCTAATCTCTGGCTCCAGAGCTGCATTTGTGGAAGAGTTTGGCCTTGTCTCTAAATCCTTGCTCCCTCTGTGTTATTCGATCCATTTGAAGAGCACCCCTGAGTAGACATAAGCAGACAAGACCAGTTCAAAGTATATCAATCACTTTCAAACTCTGGATTTATACATTTTAGCAGTAGCAAATAGTGATTAACTTGACAACTTAAAAGCATATATGAAAGAAGTCTCATGGGTCCTCTCCTTGGGGAGAATAATAACTCAGCTGGGAGGACACTCACTGGGAGCTGCCCTGTGCTGTTAGAGCTCAGTGTCAAGATCTGTCTGCAGGCTGTGGTGCTGAAACAGTAGGAGGCCTGGAGCTGTCACAGCCCTCCAGTGCTGAAAAGAGCACTGCAATAGGGAGCTGTCTTCCTCTGTGGTGCTGAAAGAATGGGATGACGCTGTCCACACCCTGGGGTGCTGAACAATTGTGATTTACTCTGGCCCACAAAAAAGACGTTTTTTTATAATAATAATACATTTCCAATAAATAAATTTTATAATATATGTTTTTCTTTATTGTCTATAGTTGGCTATATGTAAACTATGTATATTTTATTAATTTAGTTTCATTTAATTAAGATTTTTAAAAAGACTTACCAACTTTTCTAATGTTTTGGAAAGACTGCATTTATGTCTTTGTGTTGTTAATGATTAGGGGTGTCAAAATTAATCGTTTCTTCAATGCATTGCGATGCAGACCAGGACGATTCGGTATCGGTTCGTCCAAACATGCAAACATGCTTTGTCGTGGTACCATACAATGGCAGAGGGAGGCGAGACGCGAGTGCTCCAACTACTTTAAAAGCCGATATCTTGAGCACATTTTGGCTTTAATGACCAACCTGGTAAGGACGACCTGTGCGTCAATCAAAGCTATCTGATGTATCGAAATGATTTTATTTACACTTCTGCACATAAATGTATCTCCTCAAAAAGATATAAATCCAATCTTCAATTCTTGCAGGTTCTTAGGTCACCCAAAAATGAAAATTCTGTCATTAAGTACTTACCTTAATATCGTTCGACATCCGTAAGACCTCCGTTCATCTTCGGAACACAAATGAAGATATTTTTGTTGAAATCCGCTGGCTCAGAAAGGCTTTAGTTGACACCAATATCATTTCTTCTTTAAAGACCCATAAAGGCACTAAAGACGTCGTTACAAAGCCCATCTAACTACAGTGGCTCTACAATAATTTTATGAAGTAACGAGAATATTTTTTGTGCGGCAAAAAATAAGTAATTTTGTGACCGGAAAAATAATAATTTTCATTCGTAAAGCAATTACTCATGAACTGCCTGTATGGCTCTTTAATAAATAAGTCAAGTTGCTTAAAGTATTGCATTTACATTTTAATACATGTTAGACATGGTAAAATACTAGATTTCTTTAAATGTGATATTTTAAAACGTTAATAAACCCCCACCCCCCACCTCCACCACCACACATTGCTTTTGAATCTGTTGGAAACACTGTAACCCGTCGAAACATTGTTTTGAATTCGGCCCATCACTATATAAGTCATTATTTAGTTTTTTGGCACACCAAAACTATTCTCGTCACTTCATAAAATGATTGTAGAGCCACTGTAGTGAGATGGGCTTTGTAACGACATCTTTAGTGCCTTTATGGGTCTTGAGAAAGGAAATGACATTGGTGTCAATGGAGGCCTTTCTGAGCCATCGGATTTAAACATAAAATATCTTCATTTGTGTTCCGAAGATGAACGGAGCCTCTTACGGGTGTCGAACGACATGAGGGTGAGTAATTAATTAGATAATTTTAATTTTTGAGTGAACTAACCCTTTCCGGGAGTTCACCGAAAACAACAAATATGAGCTGCATTTTATTGAGCATCTGCTAATTTCAAATTCAAAGACCGCAATATGAGCGAGCATGGTAACAGTACTGGTAAGATCATTCAGTTATAAATTCATTTTACTTTTACTTTTAATGAAGATGATTGTATGTTGAGCACCTACGACAACGTTTAATTTGCGGTAGTTTGTGCGTTGGCTAAATGAAGAGATGCGTCACTGCTCGTCTCCCGCCATGCGTGCTGCGATAACGCTGTCATATGTAAGGGATAATGTACACCCAGCCGGTTGTTATCGCAGAATAAACCCCGACAGAGTGATCAGGCTTGCATCACTCTGAAGGGGTTTATTCTGCGATAACAACCGGCTGGGTGTACATTATCCCACTTATTACACGGCAACTAGTCTCAAATAAATAATTATTAGACACAAAATATTGTCTCGAGATTAAATATTTTATTAGCTCTTACGCAAAGCTTCCGCGAAGGAAAACAGTTCCAATCTGCTTTAAGCCTTTATCTATTGCTGAAGATTTGCCATATGCCCTTGCTAAATGTTGAAAATGAATGCTGAAAGGGTTAGTTCACCCAAAAATGAAACCAAGCCTATGATTTACTCACCCTCAAGTTATCGTAGGTGTATATGACATTCTTCTTTCAGACAAATACAATCGGAGTTATATTTAAAAAGTCCAGGCTAACGTTAATCCAAGCAGTTGTTGTAGTTGTGTTTGAAGTCCATAAAAAATGCAGCTGTCCATCAAATAACGTGCTCCACACGACTCCGATGGGTTAATAGAGCCTTCTGATTCGAATCGATGCGTTTGTGTAAGAAAAAGATCTATATTAAAAACGTTATAAAGGAAACCTGCCTTGATGTCTTCCATTGTAACCCACGGCTGCTTAAGCCACAAGATGGCGCCAGCGTTAAGCATAGAAGTAGTACCGGTCAAGATAACTCGTAGTACCCGTATGAGCGGGTGTTATCTGGAAATAACGTACCACTGGAATGCGCGATTCACCAATCAGATTCAAGTATTTCACAGAGCCGTGTAATAACGGGCTATAACATGACATATATAGCCCATAACATGCTCTAATACGTTTATTTTTTTCCGCATTGTTGGGAGGAGTAAAATTTACATATGTGGTTTCAACAACCAGATGCATTTAGACTTTAGTTTTGACTGTAACACACCCTTATTAATGAGACTTAAGTTCGGTCATATCTTTATTGTTTGCTTTACACTATGATGTGGGCAAAATGTATTGTGTGCATGTGCGCATTTGTATGTGCTTGTATGTTTATATACACATGGCATGATTTAAAAAAAAAAGGATTTGCCTGCTCAGTGGGCTGAGCTGTGCTCTAAAAGCCAATTACTGTTTAATTTACCCACTGCCACATGTAGTTTTTTCTCTATTCTGGGCTGCACTGTTTGGAAAATAGCTGCAGGCATATTGATTGAGAATAAGAATAAAATAAGACCCAGAATATTTCAATTGTTGCCCAGGAGGTAATGTGGAGAAGGCGGGTATGCAATGCAGACTCAAACTAGTTCACCAATTGTATATTTATGGCTATACCTTACAAATTCTGGAGATCATTATAACTTCTCTCTCCTCTCTTTTTTTCATTCTAGTTCTGACAGTACCTATGGTTTAATTGCCCCAGATGACATCTCAAGTCAAACATAGCCTCGTGCAGTCAGTTCTCTTTACTATTGCCCATCCATTTGCCCCTATATAATTGTAATAATGTACTTCTTGTATTACACTTCCTTCCATTTCTTCCTCATCAGTGACTTTTGTTTCTATTGTATCTAGGGATTTAAAGAGGTCATACATTTGTCATTTAATATTCAACTCATTGGTCCACTTATGTTAGCAAAGGTTTAAAACATTTTTAAAGTTACTATACTATACTATACTATACTATACTATACTATACTATACTATACTATACTATACTATACTATACTATACTATACTATACTATACTATACACACCTCACCCTGCCCCCATTGAGGTCTGTGCACGCCACTGATCATGTAACTGATGTAATTGATTTTTTATCAAATACATGCAGGCTTGACGAGCAAAACAAACAACAACAACAACAAAACCTTACAGACCCCAAACTTATGAACTGAATGTTTTCATAGAACTTTGATCTCTTAAAATATATCAATATGAAATATCAAAGAAATGCAATTCTTTCTGAGATGATCCCTTTAAGTTTTTTTGTAGGATTATTCTATTTTATTGCACAGTTTAAAGGAAAGCTTATGAAAATCTGATTGCACATTCTAAATCTGCATTGTTGCAAACTCTGCGTGAGAGATTTAAGTCCAGAAATTGTGAGTGTCAGCCCAAGTCTAAACACTCCACAGTTCTTCCAGGAACCAGATATGACGTGATATGCAGCAGGGCATTAAGAGCAGTGTTTAAAAGGAGAATGGCATCTCCCTTGCCCCAAAGAGGCCTGGCGTAATGGTCCATAACTCAGAGTTCTGAGAAGTTTCTTCTTGACAATGAAAAATACATGTTCGGCAGAGGATTTCTCTTTAATACAGGCCATTACTTAGAGCTGGAATGAGGGTGGGGGGGAGTTAAGAAGAAAGAAGAAGCTGAAAGAGGCTGAAACACAGCACTGGCCTCTGAGGGGAAACCGCATGGTTTAAAAGTGAACAGCGAGAAGTGCTCCGCTCTTGTGGAGAGACAAGATGCTTGTCTTGTCTAGCATGGTCTAGGAAGGTTTCTGTTGTGTACCCTGATATAAAATTCGCTGGTGCCTCTGCTAGTCATGTCTCCACACACACTTACATACATTTCAAGCTCATATAAGTTATATTACCAAGATTGCATTCTACCACCTTCGTAACATTGCCTGTCTGCGACCTGCTCTTAGCACTAAAATCTAATCAGCTTCGAAACTCTAATCAATGCTTTAATAACCTCATGCCTCTAATACTGTTATTCACTTCTTGTTGGGCTACCCACTAAAACAATTGCTAGACTACAATATGTAAATTCTGCTGCCAGAGTCATCAATCAAGTCACAAAATCTTATAACATTACCACTTTGCTCAATAATCTACATTGGCTACCTGTTTAAATCCGCACCCAGTATACATTTCTACTGTTAAAGGGTTAGTTCATCCAAAAATGAAATTGATGTCATTAATGACTCAGCCTAATGTTGTTCCACACCCGTAAGACCTCCGTTTAGCCCGAGAGCATATGGGTATGCACACTATACTGTCCATGTCCAGAAACGTAATAAAAACATCATCAAAGTAGTCCGTTTGTGACATAAGCGACATCAACTCTTGAAGCATCGGAAATGTATTTTTGTCCAAAATAAAAAAAATAAAAAAAATTACTTTATTCAGCATTGGCTTATCTTCCGAGTTTGTGTTCAATCCTCAAATAAAGATTCAAAAGGTTATAAAATCTGCGTTATGATTCATGTTTTGGATCGCGTGTCAAACTGCTGAAATCACATGACATGATCCAAATCATGAATCAATACACTGATTCATAACCGTTCAAATATTTATTTGAGGATTGAAAACAAACATGGAAGAAAAGACAATGCTGAATAAAGTCGTAGTTTTTGTTATTTTTGGACCAAAATGTATTGTCGATGCTTCAAGAGATTCTAATAAACTAACTGATGTCACATATGGACTACTTTGATGATGTTTTTATTACTTTTCTGGACATGGAGAGTATAGTGTGCATACACTTGCATACGCTCTCTGACTAAATCTAAAATATCTTAAACTGTGTTCCGAAGATGAACAGCGGTCTTACGGGTGTGGAACGACATTAGGCTGAGTCATTAATGACATCAATTTCCTTTTTGGGTGAACTAACCCTTTAACTTTTAAATATCTTCATGGATTGGCTCCCTGTGTGCCTGGTTATCACCAGACTAGCTCAATTTAAGATTGGTCTTGGGTTTGGGGAGTCTGCTCTGTATTTTCTACTGCACAAGAGGTGTGTTAAACGTGCATTATTCAAATGACTCCATACACATTAGAATTAGATCCTTCAACCAATCAGACCACAGAAGATCAACTGGCAACGACCCATCTTTCTTTTTCCGTCATCTTGTTAAATCCGCCAATAGCACGCCAGGTGTACAAATGTACAAATGAATGTACAGGTTCATAGGCTGAGTTGCAGGGCGAAATCAAATCGCCGGAAGATCAGGCTTGGTTTACCCAGTCTAGCTCCCCATTACTTATCTTAACGTCTGCACTGTTATTCACCCCCTCGTTCTCTCCAGTCTTCTTACTTAAAAGTACTCACTGTACCTCGTCTTTCAACTATGGGTGGTAAATCATTCTGTAATTATCTCTGTATTACTCTGCGTGACACTGCTACTATATCCTCTTTCAAATCTCAACTAAAAACATAAAAACAATATTTTCTTACAGTATTTCCAACCCTCCTCTGCTTAGTGTTCTGCTGTTTTTTTGTTTTGTTTTTCTCACTGTAAATTTGTATTTATGTTCTGTATTGATGATGATGATGATTATTATTATTAATAATATAATAATAATAATAATAATAATAATAATAATAATAATAATAATAATTATTATTATTATTATTATTATTATTATTATTATTATGCAGTTGTTCACTAGGAACTGCTGCAGACCCAGTCCTTGTTAATGGGGTGGTAAACCATTCTTTGTATATATGACCAGACGAATACAATCAGAGTTATATTAAAAAAATGTCCTGGCTCTTTACTGTAACGTGTTAAATATGGGTATTTTTCGATTCACTTCAGAAGGCCTTTATTAACTAGGGCTGTGTATTGCCAAGAATCTGGCGATACGATACGTATCACGATACAGGGGTTACGATATTATGATATGTACGGATGACATCTGGATGTTAAGCGAGCTCTCCGATTCAATGTTTCCCGAGTACTGGATTTTAACTTTGCCTATTTTGCAAACAAAATGACTCTTGTTGATTTCCTAAGTGGCTTCTTTGTACCTGAAGCCAAAATGAGTCCAAGCTTCAGCTCTGTAAACCGCGTGCCGAACAAAATATCGCGATATTCACGTGTATCGATATTTTCTTACACCCCTATTATAAACCCCCCGGAGCTCATTAACATTTGAAACTTTTTCCATTTGTCTTTCTTTATCCTTTAAACTCATATTTGTCATTGTTCGAGTACATCCCATGATTCCCCTTTGCTGACCCAAATCTTTTGTGTGCTGTGCGGTGCTCCCTGCGTTTCCGTTCAATCTGGATCACAGTGGTTGGCTAGGAGTCGGTAATATGATGTGTGTGTTGTGCCATTGTACGTTTGTCTGTCTTTATCCCCATGGGATCCTGAGTTGGTCCATGTGGTTCCTCACAGGGGGCTGTGCTTTGAATGTAACACTCTGGTGTTTCTATGTAGGTCAGGCATAGTGTTGTCTATGTGCGTTGTAATCTCTGTACTCCCCTGTTAAATCTAACGCATGTTTGTGTAAGTCTGATGGTATGCTTTATTATCGGTTGCTCTCGAAGATGCTAATGGGTGGCCATGAAACTTTAAATACCCTTGACTGATTCAATAATTTAATAATGATCTCTCGGAAGATTCCTCCTACGCACGGCCCATTTGTTTTCTCATTCCAGAGGTGGAGAGAAAAAAAGTGGCCATTTGGAGAGGCTCTGGTCCCTTTGCCGACACACTGCTTAAGCAGTTAGTGCTGCTGATGTAGTAAAGCGAGCATATTAAAGAGAGTAAAAGTTGTTTTAAACATGCTGTGACTAGTTTTATACAGCAGGTCGGAGCTGCAGAGAACACTTTCCATCGTTAATGTCTTACTTATGCGAGAAGTTGAAATAATAGCTTTTGGTTCACATTCTCCTTGCTTTACAGGCAGCAGCTTTCGGCCTCAGGAATATACATTTCTCGGTTATTTAAACCAGTTTAAATCCTGATGAAACCGTGCTGACGTTCTCAACAGCACTGATACGGAAAACAGGAGAAATATTGTACCACGAAGGCATAAACGATCCAGTTAGAATGCTTCTTCAAATCACCATTTAAAGGGTTAATTCACCCAAAAATTTAAATTCTGTCATTAATTCCTTTCCCTCATGTTGTTACAAACCTGTCAGACCTTCGTTCATCTTCAGAACACAAATTAAGATAGTTTTGATGAAATCCGAGAGCTCTCTGACCCCTCCATAGACAGCTATTTAATGAACACTAAATGCACAATTGTATTGTGGCAAATGCATTTGCATTTATACTAAATCAATGTATTTAGGCTATTTACCATTTTACCATTCACATGACGTAGTGCGCTGCATGATTTTACATATGGATATCACAATCTAAATGTATGATACTATATAGTATGACCAATGTTTATTTTAATAAAAGTAGACTTTGTAGAATTCTAACTCAAACTGTCAGAATATTATAATTTGACCATATAAAAAAGTTATTACAATCATTTTTTAACCTCTGCATCCTAAATCAAGCTACTGCTACTTTCAAATGTAAAATACAAATATATATATATATATATATATATATATATATATATATATATATATATATATATATATATATATATATATATATATATATATATATATATATATATATATATATATATATATATATATTTGGTATGTAATATACATGTAATATTATCAAATTAGAACCCTTTCGAACATGCAGCAACTAAGGTATTTTTTTAAGGTAAAAACAGGTAAAAGGTGTAATTTTTTTGTGTGGCTTTTTAGCAAGTATTTTTAATGTTCTGAACAAATTTTAACACGCGAGAATTTTTTTTTGACATATTGTGATAATTATAGATATTGACTGAAATGAAACATTTTGTGATAATTTTTTTGTTCGCTCAGCCCTAATAGCAAATTACTGCACAGCACACTTTCTTATGCACACTGACATTTGAACTTATTTCCCTCATTTCAAATGTACTTCACATTCTTTGAGCTACAGTGCTTTGTTCTGTAAACGCACATGTGGATGCACCGCAGGCTGTCTTCTCTCAACTGTCGGTGCATTCTCATTCTGCAGATGGCAGTAGTCCAGTCCCTCCTCTTTTTCCACTGGGATGAATGGCCTGCAGCTACCGTTCTTAATTAATGATGTGTGAGCCTGAACTACCTGTTCCTGTCTCTCCAGCAGGATCCTAAAAAAAAGTATTCAACTTCTAAAGACAACTAGCCACAAATGAAAAATGCTGTAAAACTTGCGATTCTAGACTCTATGCTGAAAACAATGGCTGCTGTATCTTATACAACCCTTACCCTAGCAGTCTTTACTCAAAAAGAGTATATTTAAGTATTTTCCTCCAGTGATGTTTCCATGAAATATCAAATTTGGTAAATGTTTTTTTTTTTAAATGGTAGTGTTTGGGTATTGCATTACAAGTAACATGAGTTGCATAATTGGATCACATTTTTCAAATAATACATTTACAACAAAATGTATATAAAAAAAGTAATTCAGGTTACTTTGTTTTCCTGTTTATTGACTGACACCTCTCCTATTCCCATGTTGAGTAAAATCAATGGAGCAGAGATGTTGTGTTCACTGTTTAAACATGATGCATATTGCAGTTCTAGACTAAATGTGAGCTAAATGTTAAATAACTCAAATATACTTTATGTATTTAATCTCACTTTATTAACAAATGTCTTTGCTGCTGACCTTTGAGAGTTCAGTTCAGTTCTGGCTGTAAGGTTTGTTTGAGCTGAGCTCACTGCTGTTCAGGCATGAATTAGCATTTCCTTCAGTGTAAGGCCTTATTACTGGAGAAACCGCATATAATTTCAAATGAACACCTGTTATTTTGACAAGAAAATACAATAAAAATATCGTTTACATGTAGCGCATCAATTCTGCGTGGTATTTAAGACTTTCTCGTTGCATGTGTGTTTGAGAGAAACAGCTAACGCTCTCAGCAAAGCGACGGCGAGTTGTGCACCTTCACACTAGAGTTTACCGTAGATCAAATAAAGGTACCCTGCGCATCCATTTAGCTGAACTGAAATAGACAGGTAGCTTGACAGAGAGCGAAACTCTGTTTATCCGAGTGTTCAGCGAGTGAAAATATATCTATGCTAAATGCCTTATACTTTGCCTCTAACGCGCACACTGGTGAGTAAAATCTAAGCATGTATAAGCCAGTGGCTCATGAAAGATATTATTTATTTGCCCAGAGTGAAGATTTATTCGCATGTATGAGTGATTTACTCGCATTGTAGGGGGTTTGCATTAAAGACACACTACTAATATGTTGAACTTTGTCAGCCCTGTAAATACATTTCCAATTTTTTACACTACCATTCAGACATTTGGGATCAGTTTGATTGTTTTTATCAAAAATTGCCATCATATCATTTAATAATGTAAAATAGTATTACAGTTTAAAATAACTATTTGCCGGTTTAATGTATTTTAAAATGTGATTTATTCATGTGTGAATAATGTTGTGTAATATTAATGGGATACTGTATGTTTAATGCATGTTTAATGCTATCTTCATTTTTTTTTTGTGTGTGCCAAATTTGATATTATTGCAAGGAAATCACTGGAGGAAAATACTTTCCAATATTTTTTTAGTTTGTTTTTTTCTTTGTATTATGGGAAACAAAATCCATTCTGAGCATTGTAATTAAATCTATAGTTTGAGATTAGAACATATCTATCCCAGCACATGCCTGCTTAGAGACTTTTTAGAGGAACTAATAGTCTGTTTATTTCTCTGCGTCAAATACTTAGTGATGTTAAACGCACATGCACAAATGTAATCATAGCACAAGGCCTCTGTCTCCGATTGTTTCAGTTCAAGCCTATTTTACATCATGAAAAACCTCCAGGTGTTCCTGGAGCTGATGTCTCTTTCATGGACAGCTGAGGAATCAAATGTTGCGTCCTGTCTGACCTGTATGTGAAAATAACAGTCTTTCCGAGGTGTGCTACTTTAGTAAGCATCATTATTGATGGAATCAGGCTAGAAGGAGACTCGGGTTGTTCTGCATTGATTTTGTCTGGTAGCGTTCACGCCCGGAGCTCTGCTATACTTTTCTACCCTGCATGAGCTTTTGTAGACAAATGCCCTGTTTATTTTTTTCTCTGACATTTTTGAATGGAATACTTTCGTCTGTTTCTTTTCTTTTTCTTTTGCATATCTAAACTTTGGTTTAAATTTGAACAGACTCTTTTTCTTGACCGTTCTCCCTTTTTACTTTTCATTCCTGGTCTCTCCCAGTCTAACCTACCATGTCCTTGTTACCCCCTTCGCTCTATCTACAAATCTCCTCTTCCATTCCTGCCTTTATTTGTACCTTGCTTTCTTTTGTTGTGTATAGTTGCTGATTGGTATGCTAAACATTCAGCACTGCAGACTTTGAGAGTCTGTTGCTGGCTGAGGGAATGAAGGCCTGCAATTTGATTGACAGGGTGAGTGGTAATAAATGATGCTGGTGCTGGCTGGCAAATGAAGCACTGTAAATAAGTGCAATGCGCACACAGGTTCATGGTGGAAGGCAGGTATAAGAGAAGTTAGACGGTATGTGCATTAATGCAAGTTTATAGGCTTTAGTGCAAAGAAGGTTAATAGTACAGAGACTTGGGACACGTATAGTCAATGAAGGTCAGATTCTCAGGAACCAGACATGAGAATACACTTCATTTAATGAAGGTATTCATTATTAACTGTGTGTGTGTGTGTGTGTGTGTGTGTGTGTGTGTGTGTGTGTGTGTGTGTGTGTGTGTGTGTATAGATAGATAGATAGATAGATAGATAGATAGATAGATAGATAGATAGATAGATAGACAGACAGACAGACAGACAGACAGACAGACAGACACGCGCGGCTTGCAAAATTATTTAAACCCTTTTCATTTTTTCACATTTTATGTTGCTGCCTTATGTTAAACTATTTTAAATTACCTTGTTTTTGACAAAACAAAAAACAATTTTTTGATACATTTGCAAATGTATTAATAATAATAATAATAATAATAATAATAATAATAATAATAATAATAATAATAATAATAAAAACGGAAATAATAACATTGCATAAGTATTTATACTTGTGTAGCTCAGGAGAATTCTAGTTTCCTTGTAGATGTTACTACACTTGAATGTGTATAACTTGGAAAGGCACACACCTCTCAATAAAAAGTTCTAACAGTGAAATTGCATATCAAAGCAGAAACCAAGCTATGAGATCAAAGGAACTGTCTGTAGAGCTCAGAGACCGGATTGTATCAAGACAGGGATCTGGGGAAGACTACAACAAAAACAAATTAAAGGCTTATGGCCTCCATAATCCTTAATGGAAGACGTTTGGAACAACCAGGACTCTTCCAAGAGCTGGCCTCCTGGCCAAACTGAGCAAACAAAGGAGACTGACCTTGGTTAGAGTGGTGACCAAGAGGCTGATGGACATTCTGGTTGAGCTCCATGATCATATGGAGATGGAAGAAATTTACAGAAAGACAAACATCACTGCAACACTCCAACGATCTGTTCTTTATGACTCAAGCCTTTCCTCAGTGAAGACAAATGAAAACTCTCTTGGAATTTGCAAACAAAAACATGTAAATGACTCAGACAGTGAGAAACAATATTATATCTGGTCTAATGAACCTCAGTTCCAAGCGTCCTTTATGGATTAAAAACCAGGCGCTACTCATCACCTGCAAAATACCATCCCAACAGTAAAGTGTGGTGGTATGAGCATCATGCTGTGGGGGTGTTTTTCAATGGCAGGTCCTGGGGGACCCGTCAGAGGAGAAGCACACAGCTAAGACAGTGCAAGAGTGCCTTATGGACATCTCTGTGAATGTCCTTGAGTTACCCAGCCAGAGCCTGGGCTTGAACCCAATTCAACATCTCTGGAGTGACCTAAAATTCTTGGTCCACTGACAGTCCTCATCCAACCTGACAGAGCTTGAGAATATCTGAGCAGAAGAATGCCAGTAAATCACCAAATGCAGATGTGAAAAGCTTGTCACATCATACTCAAAATCACTTAAGGCTATAAAGGTGCTTTGAATACTGATTTAAGGGTTTGAATACTTATGCAATATACTTATTTTTGTTTTTCCTTTTTTTAAAATGTGCCACAGTTTTTATTTTTTTAATTATTATGATGTATGATTAGGCTTGGGCGGTATCCAAATTTTGATACCGTCAAACCTCCTCCCTATTTTACCTCGGTATACGGTTTTACCGTGAATAATTAAAACATTATGATGTAAGGCTCAGACAGCGTCAACAAACTGTTGGCTTGGCATATATATATATATATATATAGGCCTATATTTTTATTTTATTTTTTACATTTGAGCCCCTGAGAAACTCTCTGCACGTTTTATGCTTACCGTTATGAGACAATTGTCAGACAATTGACTTTTTTTTTTTTTGTGAGTCCCATGTCCACTTGATTTTTGTGGAGTTCATGCTTATTGCTTACATTGCCAGCTGTGTGACAAAAGGCTTCGGCAATATTACAGCATAGTCCGAGGGTGCGCTCGGTTTTTCATCCACGCAGCAGTGAGTGGATGGTGGTTTCGGATATGCGCCCTTATAGGTAAGGTATTTCCATCTCTCGCGGTCATCTTTTTGTTGCACAATTTGCAAATTGCCTCGTCTGTATTTACCGTCAAAACCCCAAATACTTCCAAACTGCAGAAGTTGTGTTCTTTTTCGAGACCGAATAACTCAGTGCCCGACTCGCCGTCTTTTCCCCTCTCTCTCTCTCTCTCTCTCTCTTTCTCATCCACGCTGTCACAACAACGCATACACATATTTAGGCATTTAATAAATAAATAGTATTTAATATGTAAATAGTTTAATTAGTTCAACTTATTAAATATTTAATAATTAATTGTTGATCAGCAATATGTAAGTTGATCTGTTTTTTTTTTGACGGTTTGACGGTATTGAAACTGATACCGTTGCTATTTTTAGATCCCGCGGTATACCATTTTACCGTATTACCGCCCAAGCCTATGTATGATTGATGTGAAAGTTCAAATAGTAACATAAGCCAGCAACATAAAATGTATTAAATGGAGTACAAATATTCTATGTAATGTTTCAATTAATTTGAGGTCATATACAACATACTTAATTGGTTTTAAAGAGTCAAAATTATGTTAAAGTGTAGCATTTGGATCACAATGCATGCTTGGGTGTGGGCAGAACCTGAGTGCACTTTATGGACTCATGTCCTCCTTATCACTGAACTTTGAGAATGGAGCCCACCTCACATTGATCTAAGTGGACAGTGGATGTTAAAAATCATTTGAAGGGTTTTGAGTACCTTACAAATAGCATAAGCGTGTGTTCATTTGCCTGGGGAGTATGTTCACCCCTCTTTTGTATGGCAGCCCTCCAAATTGCCACTCTATAGTCAGCCATAATGAGCTGTAAAATCCTGTGGCAATTCCTCAGGTCTGTGTCAGTTTGCATGTGCAGTCGATGTTTAAAATTTCCTGCTGTTCTTTATACTAGTTTCTGCTTCCATATGGCATCTACTTCAGTATAAACGCTTTCCACAATTCACATATCCAATTACTGATAGTCAGACCTCTTATGAAGACAAACGCATACTGCTAATTAGCAATCAGCCGAATGTAATTCATCTATGCAGCTGCATGTTTAATTGTGATATCTTCAGCCTTTAATATAGGCTTCAAAGTTTTATTTGCAGTATAGGCATTTGCAGTGAGATTCATTAACTTTTATTCCACAAACTCCACAAACAAGTGTGTATGTGAACATGTACACTACTTTTGGGTGTGTTTGTGTGCATGTTTGATTAATGCTTTCTGCTCCTGAGGACATTATTCACAGCTGGAAGACTGTCGGGCCAGCCTGGGCTCAGGGAATGCTTGCCAGGGTGTGTCTATGTATGTGTGTGAGCGAAAGCGCACGCACCTCCCCTACTGTGTTTTTTTTTTTTTTTTTTTTTAAAGCATAATGTACTGGGAACATGTTTATTTTAGTCAAGATTGTAGGAACAATCTATTTTGTCAGAAATGTGTGCAGCTACTTGATATGATTGCATGAATTTGACTTTTTGTTTTACGATTGTTTTATCTTTCTCAAAAGTAGCCATTTATATGTGGTTATCAAAGTGCCCACAATACCATCAGTCCCATGGCTTAGAAAAACATTTCCTTTTTCCAAAGCCTTTTGGGCTTTTCACCTTATGTTCTGTTAAGGCCTTTGCCATTTCCTTCAGATTCGTCTGCCACCCGCAAGGTTTTTCATTGCCATGGGAACTACCGCAACAAGCAAAATAAGGCTGTCCCTGGTTGGTTCATACATCCTCCTAAAACCTGCAATGTCAGTTTGGTATTTTATGGATTTGAGCTCTTGATCTTAGCGACTAGACAAACCTGCTGTCGTGTCAATCAAGTCCAGAAATTAAAGAAACAGTGGGCAGTCACCTTTATCTTTGGCTCCATGTCTTTACTGTCTTCGAATCTGGCGCATTGTGCTACTCTGCTTCCTCCATCCACTCCCTGCATGGATATCTATCCAGAGTGCTCTTGTGAAATGTGAAAGGCTGTGGTAGGAAAACGCATCCGCAAATCATCAGACTGAGACTATGAGTGCCATTAGAAGGGAAGAGCTGGTCGTGATTCACTTTGTAAACTCGTTAGGGATGTGAACGTAGCATACTTTCAATGTTCCTCTGCTCTCTACAAAGACCTTGGACCATCTATCTGGGCATAATGACAAACTAGGGAGTTCCTGCATACCTACCTGTTTATATATCCTTAAAGAGAGCCTCTCACTGGCTTGTTTAAGTGGTGATGTTCGTAGGCCAATGAGTAAAAGGCAGGAAAAGCACTTTGCCAAGTACACACTGAGGAAACCATCCATTTACCTGAGTGGAATACAAACACACGCTTTATTGTTCTCTATGAATGTCTGGCCGACATCTGGCACATAGAAGCGCACATGCATGCATAAGCCATAATTTTCCTTTTTTTCTCCTCTCTCACTTTGTCTTTTTTTTTTTGAATGACCTGCTGTTTCATGCATTAATGCACCACTAAGCTGGCAGTGAGCATGTTAAGCTGCTTTCAGGCAATGCTTAGAGGGACACTGTGCCTTTAACATGGGTGCCACTGAAGTGGGTGCCAAACATCAGGGAGTGGGACAGATGAAAACGCCAGAGCTTTGGAGTAATATCCGAATGAGGTTTGTAGGGGAGACCGGGGCTAGTTGTCACCGGGCTTTTTCTCTGTAACTGTTTGAGTTTGAGTTAGGAATGCTCATATTGACTTTTTAACTCTTAACCGAATTTAATTATTTTTACAGATTAATACTATCAGTTAAACAGTTTAAACTTTTTTTTTTTTTTTTTTTGCTACATGGTTAAAGAAAAAAATGCTGTATTTGTTAACTTACGGGGCATAACTTAATATGCATTAACATATTTCAAAAAATGAAGCAATGGAAAGAGGTTCCTACTGTGTGGGACCATTTCGAAAGAAAGGGCGACAAAGTTACTTGTAAAATATGCTACACTGTATTAAATTACAGTAGTAGTGCAAGCTCCTGACTGGTGGAAAACAAAATGAAAGTCGCTTCCCGAGGCTGGCCACTCTAACAAGGCGTTATCTGTATTCCCGGATCTGAAGCCTTGTTTATACTCGCCCCGTCTGCACGAGCAGGGTGCGTACTGCAAAAATTACATTGAGAACGTGAACTCCCATTACGCTTGGCCCCATTCATTGGACGCGCACCCGCAGTCAGCGGAGGCTCGCGCTATGTAGCCAGACGAAAGTATAAACCAGGTTTTAGAGGGTGTTTTCTGTCAACAGGTTCTGTATGCTGCTGTTTGCACCTTTTGTCTGTTGCAATGTTTTGTCTTTTTAACAATTGTATTTTAATTTAATGCCAATGTTATATTCTTATCAGTTAACGGTTAGGAATCGGATAATGAGTTAATTCGGAATTGTCAGTTGATAAAATTATCCAAAATGACCATCCCTAGTTTGAGTCAAAAGTCCTAATGATATGAATGTGTTTTCTCTAGAAGTGAGTTTGCATGTTGGTTTTTAAACAGCTATTTCAAAACCCTAGCCTGGATGCCAGCCGAACCCACAAATTTTTTAGGTCGGGCAGTTCGGTCTGGGCTTGCTCCATAGAGGAGTAATTATCTCCGAACAGAAACTGTTCGGACCAATGAAATCATCAGGGCGGGCTTTAGACAATGACGGACAGATGATAAACAGTAACCCAATCATGCACGTCATCAAAGGTGCTTGAGTTATATTTACTCGAATCCTAAACGGAGAGCTTGTCTGTATATGCATTCACCTTCACAATATCTCTCAAAAAGGATGATCATGTTGGGTAAGCACTCTGTGTATCAATAAATTATTTTGTATTTTTACAACACCGGCTAAGATCGTTTATTCCAGCGCGTGTGCAGACAGGGTTGCCAAGTTTTTACAACAAAATCCGCCAACTACTAGCCCTAAACTACTAGCCCTAAAGCCCTAAAATAGCTTCTTGGGGGGGTTCTCCAGAAAAAAATGGTGTTTGGGGGGTAAAATGTGTGTTATTTTGGCAATGTTGCCTGCTAAAATTCGCACTCATGGGTCTACATATTCAGGGTATTCTCACAAAAATGCGTATAAATAGTACGAGTGTGCAATGTCGTGAAATGTATACGCCAAAACTCATTTTGGCGTGTCTATGGCACGCTGTTTTTCGCATGCATATGATACGCATTTTATGGCGTATTATACATACGAACCCCCCTAAACCTACCCAAGCGCGTGTCATATATACGCCCCACCACCCTAAACCTACCCAAGCGCGTGTCATATATACGCCATAAAGTGCGTATGATATGCACGCGAAAAACAGCGTATCATATGCACGCCAAAATGAGTTTTGGCGTATACATTCCACGACATTGCACACTCGTACTATTTATACGCATTTATGTGTGATCGGGTTGACATATCACATAATAGTCGCTTCAACCCGCGGACATAGAAAACAACCGCGGAAAAAAA
Organism: Pseudorasbora parva; assembly: GCF_024679245.1. NCBI lineage: Eukaryota > Metazoa > Chordata > Actinopteri > Cypriniformes > Gobionidae > Pseudorasbora > Pseudorasbora parva. Next base: position 15,687,665 of record NC_090188.1, read on the forward strand.
CGCAGACTTGGCAACACAGTGCAGTTGAACTCTGTTGACATTTGACAATGCGTCGCTTCGTTGCTCTGATTGGTTGTAGGTCTATCCAATTGATGTCTTTCCTGGTTCAGTTGAAACACGCCCCATAATCACAGCCCAATGGAGCAGTTTCAGACTCATATTCTGACTAGAATTGAGTATGACTACGTCAGGCTATCAAAACCCCCCTTAAATTAGAATACATTTTTCTGAGTGCAGTGATCTGCTAGACTCTCTCCTAATGAATTTTTCTCCTATCAAAGTTTGTGCATGCATTGGTGTGTGTGTGTGTGTGTGTGTGTGTGTGTGTGTGTGTGTGTGTGTGTGTATGTATGTATGTATGTATGTGCTTGTTATATCAGCATAAACATCTCACTATATTCATAGTGCATGAAGCATGCGCTTGAGAAAGCAGCTTTTTATAACCTCATTATAATTCATATAGATTAGCACATTAGCTTTGATTTTAGTAGGGCTGGGTATCGTTTGCAGTTTAACGATTCAGATTCTTATTGATTACTCATTTTGATTCCAAGGTTAAAACAAACAAACAAACAAACAAACAAACTTAATTATCATTCACATTTATTTTAAGTCTTATTGCAAAACACTAAGTACCTTAAACCAAAATCAGCACGCTAAAGAACATGGACACAAGGAACTTCTGCATATGGTTTAAAAATACAAAAAACAATTAGCCTAACTAAAATACATTTCAAGCATTATTAAAGACAACTAAACTCTCAGTAATTAAATAATATCATGAACAAATTAGGAATCGCACAAATAAATATAACTGAACAAAGATACCATTGAATATGTTTTAAGTTTTTAAATAATCAAATGCACAAAAAAAAAAAAAAAAACCTGCACTTTACAAATAAACTATACTATAATAAACTTTCCTGTGTGGTTTTGCTGGAGATGCTTTGCTGAAGTGCTTCAGTTGATTTGATAATGGATGTACTGTTGCTTTATATATGCACACAAATTAGTTTTGTCTCTTTGTCACTGTCTCGTTTGGGAAAATGCTTACTACAATGATTGATTCTTATTTCTAGGCTGTCAATATTTTATGCTACCTTCACATGCAATTGGAATTATCGTAAATTCTAGTTTCCTAGTTATAAATTGGATATGAAAGCCCTCTCAAGTCATATTTACCACTGGAAAGCAGGATAAATTTGATGTTGGGTGTGCCGTAAATTTTAAACATGGAGAAGAGAACGATTAATGGTGTGACTTTGATTATTCATTTTTTCCACAACAGCTACGTCACCTTGTCTTGTTGTAAAAGTAGTGCATATTTAAATATATGAATCATCATTTAAAGTGTATTGTATGTTTTATACACAGCGAAAATAGCCTTTGACTGAAATTCCAGAATCGTCAGCAAGCTGACTATATAGGTAGCTGGAGAATGTTATCAATGAACGGGATGCTAAATATAATTTTGACTTTAGTAAGACTTTCCCAATAAAATAGGCAAAAAATACACCTGGTGTCCTCCATGATTCATGTTCTTTCTGACAACAAAGCACTTGAACGCATCAAGCTCGTAATCAAGACTTCAGAAGTGGGAAGTAGGACATTTCTGATATCATATGAAGGCAGCATTATTACACAAGCATATGCAGCTAGTATGTAGTTTATGTGCTTCTAAGGTGGTTTGCATAATCGCTAGCACATGAGGGTGTGTAGTCCTTGTTCATTTCAAGAATGCATATACCTCAAGAACATTGTCACTGTCAGACACCAAGAAATTACCATTTATATGTTACCATAGTTGAATTATTCATAGTTATATTTATTTGAGGGTTTCAATTAGTTATGAGTGCATCAAGTTGTATGTTCCAGACAGTACCATTGGACATATTTAGGTACTGCTAATATGTAGAGCTTGATCTTTTCCTGTAAGTAATATAGAGAGAGCGAGAGAGAGAAGAAAGTGCATTCAGAACGAATATTTATTTATATTTAATACAATAATAAAATAATATACAGTATTTTAAAATGAGAATTATTTGAAACAAACTTGAGATTTTGCTCCTCTGCCACCTGATAATTATTCAGTGTCCTTTACATGCTTGATACTCACTAAATTAAATTTTCCCTACATCCTCAAGGTATTTAGCTGTAGAGAAGAGCAGATGGTGGGTTGGGAGCATGAGCTAATCAGGGGAATTTTGGCTGAGCTCCAGTTCAGAATAGTATGGAAAAGTGTTCCGGGAGAGGTGTAGGCCTGTACAAGGACATTTTTGTTGTTATTGTGGTCACTGCTTTATGATTCCCCTCGTCTCTGCAACATGTCATTTTATTTTATTTTTGTGCATTTACTGATTGATGTATGTATTTGGGGTGCTGAGTGTTTGTTCATGACACTGCATAATCAAGGAAGTATCAAGGAAAGCAAAGCTCATCAGTCTTTCATCAGCCTCATAGCGTTACTCTAATATTAACAAGACAGTCTATCAGTCATTTTTATCTAGCACTTTCTGGCTCAGAGTAGACAGAGATGATGATGTGGCGATGTCTGAGTAATGTTGTGAAGTATTATTACAATTTTAAATAACTGTTTTCTATTTAAATATATTTTAAAATGTAATTTATTCCCGTGATGACACTGCTGAATTTTCAGCAGCCATTACTCCAGTTTTCAGTGTCACATGATGCTTTTTATTTTGCAGAAATGTCACATGATGCTTTTTATTTTGCAGATGCAGAAATTATTTTAATATGCTGATTTGGAAACATTTTCATGTTTCAGTGTTATGTAACAGTTATGCTGCTTTATAATATTTTGGGAAACCGTAATACTTTTCAGGATTATTTTATGAATGAAGAGGTGAAAAGAAAAGCCTTTATTTTGAAAAATGTAAATGTTCTGTAACATTATTAATGTACTGTTTCTTTACTGTTTTGTTGACCAGTTTAATGCATCCTTGCTCAATGTAATAATAGATTTCTTAAATATTACTGACCCACAATTTGTAACTGTAGGGTATACTATACAATGTGAGTGTGGTCCTGGTAAACCCTACATCGTGAGGACATTGTGGGAGAAAAGTGTAAAAGTGTGTGTGTGTGTGTGTGTGTGTGTGTGTGTGTGTGTGTGTGTGTGTGTGTGTGTGTGTGTGTGTGTGTGTTGCATTCAAAATCCATTTGGCTGATAGTGGCTCCTGATGCTTCTGAGCAAAGTACATCTGGTTTTGACTGAGAAGTGGGGGGAACCATGTTGTTTAAGACCCAACATCCATGTCACTCAATGGCTGCCAGGCTTTTTCGTCTAGGCTTCCTGGCACACTCTACTTCAATTGCTGTCCTCTTACATTTGGTCCTGTGGGCTTTGAGAGACACAAAGCGAACTGATACCCAGGCCTTACATTAGCCGACAATGGAATACTTAGCGGGATGAAAGAGGAGTTTGACGACTATAAAAAGGGAGAAAAAGAATAGCTAAAAGAAGAGTACTGTCAGAAAAAAAGGTACATTGCTGTCACTGGGGCGGTACCCTAAGGTACAAAACCAAAAAGGTACTAACATGTACCTTTTAAGGTATTAATATGTAACTTTAAGGTACTAATATGCCCTCTTAAAGTACTAATATGTACCATTTAGCGGTCAGTAAGGTACAAAGAGGTTTTCTTTTTTGAGAAAAGTGGGGAAAACAAGTGTAATACCATTCCTAGTGAAGACCACCTTATTTTCAAGAAATATGTGATTAGAGGCCATTTCTTCTGAAGGAGAGATAACCAAGCTCTTTTTCCCTCTGCAGTGGTCAGAATGGGCCTCCATTAGAGATGAAATCAATAACATGTATAAATGCCGACCTCTCGCTTGTCTGCATGGTTCACATAATACTGCCTGGCTTGGTGAGCTGTGGGAGAATGGCAGCCGGACACTGACCCATCAGTCAACAGCTACATCAGCAAGTTGACCTTTCCGTTATACCCACTCTCCAATTCCCGCTGCTTTTCACTAATGGAGAGATGGGAGGATGAGGTGAAAGAGATGTCTCTGTTAAGCATAGCAGAAAACAACCTTTGGTTTTCTGGACCATCATACTGTATAGAGAGACGTTCTGTTTACAGTGATAATCCACACTTAGTGAATTCAAAGTCAAGGAATGTCAATGTCTTTGTATTATTTTTATATCTGTTTTGTATGTTTATTTAACACTAGAACTGCCATGGGGTAAAATTTAACCATGACTGTCATTGACTTTTACTAAATTTACAATCCCCTGTTATTAAAAATGATTTAGATAAAACCATTTACAAACGGGGCATTTATACCTATAAGTGGCAGCAAGTCAAATTTACCTATATCATGTCTTTATTTCCGTGGTGTCATTTTCACAGCGCTTATGTTTTAATATTCTGTTACTAAGCAACACCTTTCTCTGAGATAGTGGTAATCAGTTTTAGTCACAATGGATAATGGAATATCCAAATGCATATTTCTTTCCTTCCAATTTTCATTAACATTGCAGGCTTGTTTAGCTTATATTCAGTGATTAGTATAGCCTGATGTTTAATATACTTTTTATTATAGTTGAATATGTATTGTTGTGGACAGGCCACTCAAGGCTTTTAAGGTGCACTTAAAACGTGTTGGAATCCACTTTTGCTAGTTTAACGATGGAAAGATGTAACTCAGGTGAATGTACCATGCAATAAACCATCAGATTCTATTCTCCCATTCCCTTTTAAAAGTCAGTTGCGCTTGCACTATGGCGAATTTGCTATTTACATGGTCCAAATTTGCGAGTGGAAAGACGCTTCTCCAGAGGAATCCTTTTATTTTTAATAATCATTTATTTTTTATATGTGTGTGTGCGTCTATAGGTCGCTAAACAACGTGACACTAAAAAACTGCGTCGGGCTGAAAATAGCAACAAACACTTGAATCGTGCCTGGTGTCGCATTGCAGTGGATGTGTGATATGGACTGTACAGTTATTTAAAATGTTATTATTGTTAATATATTAAATATATCTAACTAAATGAAAAAGATGAGAGAATAAATTAACTTGCCTATAACGTAAATCTTTATTTCTGGTAATAATATATTGTCCTTAATAAATATTGTACTTATAGTTCTGTTAATGTTGTATAGTGGCCTTCAAATATTGTGCTGGGGGCTATTCCAGAAAGCAGGTGATGTGACATACCCGGGTATGTTTAAGAGTAAGAAAGTGGATAACTTCAACTTCAACTCCAAAAATGGAGGTAACTTTGGGGTATGTAAGTAGCCGCTGCATGGCAACTCACTCTCTGAACATAACCTGCTCCGGTTGTCCTGTTTCAGAATTAATTTGCTTAAGAGGTATTCAGATGTGTGTTATATAATTAATATGTTTATATAAATATAACCAAATGTGTTATATAGCTACAGTTATATAATATATAATATTATATATTTATTCTAAAGCACTATTATAACAAGGTTATTTTTAAATAATTCCATTAAAATATATGCATTATTTATTTCATTGTCGTCTCACTTGGATCTAAATTCAATTAATAAGCATCAAACAAACAATATAATCCTTATTTTCAGTAAATAAACATTACTTATTAAACAAAGAGACTATTGCACAACCACCTGGTAGGTGGAAATGAGCACGAAGTAGGTTATGTAAATCACCATTAAACAAAAGAAGAAGAGGAAGTAGAATGGCAAGCTTTATCTCAGCGTCTGTTTCAATGGTGAATCATTGATTTGTTGCTCTGTTGAGAATGTCTTGTGTGTTTATGGTTAACATACTCTGAGTTGTCACGGTTGTCGCAACTTACTCACGGACGCGTTTTTGGAACCAGCATACCTTGAGGAAGCAAGGTTTGGGTTAATCAACCGAGAGAGTTCAGGGTATATGTGATGGTAAGTTAACCTTGCTTTCTGGAATGCACCCTTGGACAGTGAGGGGCATTTGAGTTAAGAAGGTTAAGAACTACAGGTCTGAAATACTGCGCATTTAGGTGTCTTTTAGACTTACATTGAGTCCCATCGCTACAGATAAATCAGACATGTTGTCGAGTCTAAGTGATTAGAGAGGCGTTGGAGTGCAAGGCTCAGATTTAGCCAATCAAGTGGGTGGTGAAGAGAGGCACAAGCTTATCCGTGTAACGACATCTTGTCTCTGAAAGACACATTCTGACTCTCTGCCAGGTATTTCATGGCTCTCTTCACCGATGAATATCTGTGGTCGCTACGGTGATTCTAGAGACAAAGACGCCTCCGTCCCTCTCCTTAAAGATGGTATCTATGGAAACTGCTGGGATTCCAGAGCTGTAACAGAGTGCCGCTATTTGCAGAGTTGGTCAATCACAACAAATGAAAGCATGCTTTGTTTCTTCTCACTCTCTCCCCTTATGAACAGGTAGCATGTGACTTTAAAATGCATTATGTACCTTTCTGGCTTATCGTGGTCCACTTGTGTCAGCTACATTTTGTCTAGAGGCTCTGAAGAGGCGGAGGCTGAGAAATGAATGGCACTAGCAAAGAAATGGCAGGACATGTGCAACGGATAGGTGAGATGTAGATTAGAGAGGCCTGAGAATATGTCAAGCGCTTGAAAGTGAGACATAATCAACAAGGCAGGAGTCTTGCTTATTGCATTTCTTGGCCATGGATGCTTTAAAAGACCTCAAGAATGAGAATGTACTGTGCGCGCACCTGCCCAAATGGACGAGGCGTACATACTTGACTTGTACTATTCTTTGAAACAACATGGGGCAACTATGAGTAATCGTGAGAGGGTAAGGTATACATTTCCCTTATGAAAATGAACCATGGGTTTTATTAGGGGTGAAAAAAAAAAAAAAAATGATATGCCCTTTTTTAATGCGACATTTCCAGCCACAAAACATATCGATACTTTAGCAAAAAAAAATATTGATCTATTTTTTATACATAGGCCTACTCGCAGCTGTGTTCTTCAGTCGCTTTCGTGTTTATGAAATGCAGGGTTCCAGACTGTAGCTGAATATATATACTTTTGTATGTAAACATTAAACTGCAAAATATTATTTTAACATTACTCCTGCTGCTGCATGTTCTGCGTCTCTGTGTATATGACGGGCGCTAATGTGCATGCACACACAGTCACACACACAGTCACACGTGTTACTAGCTCACTGTCTTTTTAGCCTTTGCCGTATCACTATATAAGGACTTGAACGCATAAACTGTCACTTTATGATGAGGCTGTATTGTTCCACTTGAGAAAACTGTTATATCATGAACACAGATACTCAAAGGTCTTCACGGCAACCTGTCAAAATAAAAGTTTGGTTTAACGTGAAGAAATGAACAGAAATGTATTAGGCTACTGTTGTACAGTAGATTAAGTTAAGTCTCTATGTAATATGTCTCTACTAATAATAATAATTATGCCTAGATGGTTGCTTTCATCATTTTTAATTTTTTTTAAACTTTTAAACAGCATGCATCCTTTAAATGTTTATGCATTATTTTCTTATAATAATTATCATCATAAATAATAAACTCATTGAATGTAATTAAATGTTTTTAAATGTTTTTTGCTGTGGTTCCTGCCTTGTGTCAACTGGCTGACGGTCAGAGAAGGAGAGCGCAGCTGGTATCGATACTGTAAAAACTGAGAATCGTATCGTTTCAGATATTCCAGTATCGAAACATATCGAAATATCGATATTTTTGACAACACTAGTTCAGTATTTAATTGTACTTTCTGAACTCAGTCACAGTAATCCAGTAGCGGTGGCTTTGGGAATGGCCTCACAGGGCAGCGAAGCATTCTGGGAATTGTAGTCTTTCATCCCCATGAAACAAAAATACATTTTCTGTCTTTTCTCAGTCTAGAAGGCCCCAAATTCAAAAATAATTTCACATTTCTACTACATTAATGACCCAGTTTAAATACAGATTCATCTTTCCAGCGCTGAAGTACCCCTTTAATTACTACTAGTATTAATTGATTGTCATTTGTATAACTACAGTTTTACCACACACACTATGGTTAAACTATGGTTCCAGTATCAAAATGGATCATTTATTTTTATCATGGTTTAACTATAATAACCGTTTTTTTTTTTTTTTTTTTAGTAAAACATGGTTACTTTTTGTAAGGGTTATACACTTCACCAAAAACACACTACAAAAACAATCATGTAAAAACCAGTGATCCTTGAGATTAACAATCTCATGAATATTTTCTAAAATCACTAAACATTTTAAATAAAAATAAGTAAAAAATAAAAATAAAACATGGCTTATTTCTGCTATTGTATGCTCATTCAGTAAATGTAATCAACTGGTTTAGTTTACCTGGCAATTTTACCTGCATGGCATCCACAGCATCAGCTAATTCTCTTCTGTAGCCTTACATGCATACTTTCACCCTCTGACCCATCTTCACAAGAAATACAATTTCAGCCTACATCATTATTCATGGTACGACCTTTGGTTTCATTTTAACACAGCTCTGAAGGGCCCTCTGACACCCCCCGCTGAAGTTCCATCAAATTTGCAAAAGAAAGACATTGATTTTCCAAACACACTGAAAGAGTGTCTGGAATTGGAAGTCAGTGTTTTCTGTCAACATCTCACAAAATAGAGCCTGACTCCCTTTTCATTTACCACAAATGTGTTGGTTAAAAATCTCTTCACATGAGTTAATTGCGGTGTTGGTGCATATCGGGCGGATATATTGAGCCAGGAATCACTTGGCGTGTTTCCATCTCTATCTCTATCACTCGCTCTTCCCCTTCTTCATTCCCTTCATCTTTAGCGTTCCGATTGCTCAGCTGACATGAAACAAATGACTGCGAGTTGAGATCTGGGTGCACAGCTGAGCCACTGTAGATTGATTTAAAGTGAATTGCTTTCATTTCTACACTGACGATACGTCGCTCCTCGTAAACAAACTTCTCTAGAGAGGAAATGAGAAAATTGTAATCAATGCTGGAGTACCCGCAAGCAGACATTCATTCCTTTGGATTAGGGCGGTTAGAAAGAATTAGACCTTAGGACAAACATCAGGAGGAAATATCTCAGTGGGAAGCTGTTTAGCGGGTCTGCGCTAACGTTTTATTGAATGCCGCTTATTGCCTGTGACTTGAGGTGACGGACACTCCTCGCATGTCTGGCTGAAAGGCCGTTTTTATGTTCGATAAACGTTGGTGCATTCACCCTTGTGGGAGGAAAAACAGAGCCACACTTGTCTTCCAGAGACAGACCATTACTCCCTCATTGTTTGCTGAGGTTGGGTGTTGTAAATAATGCACACCAGCTTTGTAGCTTCACTGTTTTACACCAGGTCACCACCTCCAATGAGAGCAGAACATCAGCTGTGATAAACCAATGAACAGAGACCAGCTGAAAGTTTTATTTGTGCTGGCATGAACTTGGTTATCTTGTCTAAAGTTTGATAGTCAAGAAAGATGACTATCAACTACCTCCCCTTCCCCCCAACATTCTGGGCAATAAGGAATAAGTTAAAATATTTGCTTGTTTTAGAAGGGCTTAGGACATATAGTCAGTCAGATAATCCATCTTAAATAATTTAAGACCAGCAATCCATCTTTGTTTTTGTTTTTTTTCTGCAGGATTGTGAATTATTGATAGCTCTCCAAAAAATGTAAATTCACCACTCACTCTCAGGTCGATCCAAACCGGACTTTTTTTTTTTTTTGCTGCAGAACACAAAATAATATGTGTGAGTTTTTGTCCATTGAATGAAAGTCAGTGAGGTCCAGTATTGTTTTGAGCCAACTTGATTCTCATTGTATGGGCAAAAATAGTTGATTTTTTTTTTTCAAATGAACTTTTATGTTTCACAGAAGAAAGAAAGTCATACAGGTTTGGAAACAAAATGAGGTTAAGTAAAATAAAAAGGTTTTTCACCTTTTGGATGGACTATTAACAATCTGTAAGTTTTGCCTCTGTGTCGCCATCTCTGTTTGAAACCTGCAATTGTAGTTATTTGCGGAGTTATCATTTGTAAGTGAGTTGTGCATCAGCACGGCTCCTCAGCGTGGATGAATCTAATGTTTTGAGGAGGGTGTACTATACAAGTAACATGTCTGGCACTTTAGGGAACAAAACATTACAATAAATCACGCTACCAATGATGATTAAATCTAATGATCGCTCGTATAACACAAAACCATGCAAATTATTATTATTGTTCTACTTTGTGGTCAAATTCTTAATGTTAACATCATTAGCATTGAGGGACTGTTGAGGGCATTTTATTAGCTTTACCTGTGTATTTCAATTTCTGTACAGTCTAATCTTTTGCTTTTGACTCCGGGTGAATCTCCAGTTGTCACTGATGATGTCATTTGGACCTTTCTGGATTACAATCCGCCATCAAAATTATTTGAATGCTAAATAAAATATTTTGAATTCTGGCTTGTTGTGTATGTACCAATCCATGTCTTTATTAGCCTAGAAATCTAGACGCCCCATAGCGGCAGCAAATCTAATCTGTCGCGAGTGTTGTCTAGCAACTCTCAATAGACTTCTGAGCTGTAAAAATCAAACTCTGGTCAGGCCAATCACATTGTTTATAGAGTCGATGGGCGGGGCTTATCATAATGACAGCAGAGTTGCCTTTGCGTGCTACTAGTAAACATAGAAACTGGCGAACAGCGGTCTTCCGAATCAGCTACTCTGGAAGACTTGGAGTTAAGCTTTTCTCTGATAAAATAACAAAGAACGGCACTGAAGTCATTCTTAAAAAGGGAAGATTTTGCCGATCTATCAACTAGCTCCGCTTCACGTTGCTCTTGTTGGTTGTAGCTCTATCCAATTGCGTGCAGAGGGAGTTTAAAAAACAACCAACAGACCAAAAAAGGTCTTCTTGTTACGTTGGCCTAAACTAACCTCCGAACATGCCTCTGACCATATGGAATTGTATGCCTTCCCATGCCGTAATTTTACCTCCGAGTTTATCACTGGTGACCCCAGCTCAGACGTTACCGCAGGGATTCATCTGCTGGCTGCCCGTAAATCAGTAGAGTGCTGGGTGTCTACATCCTTATCTCTTGCAACAGTCCTCAGGGGAGGGTCCAAAGGCCGAGAAATAGATTAGCAAGCTGCTCTAAAAGCAATCTCTCCCCACTTCTCTCGATGGTGTCGCCAGCTTTGGTTTGTCTTTGACTCTGGAATGCAATTACAGCAAATTTGGCATTGTGTACCTTCTTTATGGTGATAAATACCCAAGATGCTACATGTTAGCCCTAAACAGCCCTTGTGTGCAAGAATTGCTGTCTGGGTTTTCTTTTTCTTTATGTCTTTTTAGCAGCAGAATTGCACCCCAGCTTCCAATTTAAATTTCAATTGTGTTCCACTTGTATGTTTCACAATTGAGAAAATCTGTCATATGCGGCAGAAAAAAACTAAAGTGGCTCCATGAGTATTTAACAGGCATTATGGCAGTTTTTAAAGATGTACAGTTTGGCCCAGGTCTAGCTGAGCAAGTAGTCCATAGTCCTTAGTCAGGGTAGGCCATATTTAATTTCAGACAGGAATGATAATGAGTAGAATGTGTTTAAAAACTTTTTTCACTTTTGAAAAAAGGTGAGCTGTGAAAATGACTTAATCTAGGAACTTTTTTATATTGTCCATGCCATTCTAAACATGAGGTCTATCCCTCACAGCCTTGTTTTTCATCTGTGTAAAATTTGATGTGAACATAACTAAAGTCTATAGCAAATATTTCACATTGCACTGACCATCGATTTACCATTTGTCTGGTATTTTATTTACCTCTTTCCCTCCCAAACACGGAATTTTCCATTATCTGTGAGAAAATGCTTCCCGGCCAAAATCAGAATTTTCCATGTTTACTTGTTTTCACTGTGAGACGCTAGGTGCCGCTATTACGTATCTTCTGAATGAGTACTGAATCTCCTGATCAAAACACACGAGTAATACAGAGTAAAACAAGCGACCATATGTAAGCAGATGCGTATGAAAAATAACGTGATCATCAACATTAAACAGCATATGAATCAATACTATCTAATGTTACTGAATGAAATGTGAACCCAGGACGAGCTACAGGACTATGCAAGCATTAGGGGTGTTGATGGACTCGGTCTCCTCCATCTGTGTTTGATCATCACTCTGAATCTGATCTTAATGCAGTTTTTGACAAAAACTTGATTTTCTCAGATTTTTGTTCAAAATATTGCTTTTTTTAATGAAATGTACCCATTATTCAAGTGTTGATAAAAAAATGAATGGATGAAGCTAGAATAAAAAGTTGTTTCAAATGTTTTTGTTGTTTAAAACAAGAGGTTCAGCTCTTTCTTTTGTTATATTGCATACTCAGATATTCATAAAACAAAATATTCTATGGGCTATTTAATTTTGGTGAAAATTGTCAAAAACCCTGGCGGTGGCTGGCAAACTTTTTAAAAACACTGGTGGGGAAAGAGTTAATTACGTTAAGACGGAATAATCATTTAGGAATATCATTGTTCTGAAAGTAAAAGGTAAAATATTAGGGTAAAATATAGGGTAAAAGGTAAAATATTAAAATAAAGGCCAGACATTTACTTATAAATATATATGTATCTCATACATCATATATAAATTGTTTTCTTACTAACTAACCTTACAATTGTAGAATCTGAGATATTGACACCTTAAAACACCTTTAATGGCCTTTTTTTAACAAACAGCAAAAGCGTGTTTTTAGGCCGTAGTAAAGTAGCATTAGCATCATCCAGGACGACTCCATTCGCCTCCAGGTGGACATGTGTCTTTCTGACAAAGCAAGATGCGGCAGCAGTGCAGAGCAGTTTGATTAGGAGATATCTTACTCTGCAATTCAAATCATCTTCCTTCTGGGAAGCAGCAGAAGCACAAATTCACTTCTCTCACCTTTACTTATTAATCTGCGTTCAATTTTTAAACAAGTCTCATGTTTATTGATGCCACATTTTTTTTAATCATCAGAGTAGGAGAATTAAAAAGGGCAAACTCGTAAGACTCATTAAGCACTGATCAAAAAGAAAATAAATCGTTCAACAGTATCATATTTTGCTGTACGGCAATGCAAATGGAGTAACTTTCTTATGTTGTGCTGTACAGAATATGAAGATGGCACTGTGATGAAACACATTTTAGTGGTTGTCTTTTTTTGGTTGAGACTAAGGGCTCAGTTGTGCTATTTACATGGCGAGCGGAAAGACTAATTGCTTCTGCAGAGAGGAATCCTTTTATATTTAATATTTAAAAATGTTTATGTGCTGCTGTGCGTCCCTGTGTGTGTAAAGTAAAGCAGAGTGCCCTTTAAATATTTTGTGCCATTGGCAAAAACCTGGTCTAAAGTCAGTGATTTTCAGTTGCCTCAAAATAACATTGCGCTGACAATGAGTCTGAACACACCTTGTTTTAAGACCAGCACGCCAATTGGCAAACAGATGGGCATGAGCACATTTGCTATTTAAACAACGTGGCACTGGACATGAAAATTATAACTGTGTCGGGGTGAAACTTGCAAAAAACAATTGCATTGTGCATTTGATAGGACCCTATGTTTATCACGCAGATGCACATATTTTGGCCTCATCTTGCTGTATCTTACCCTCAAATGGCCAGGCAGTCTGGGCTCAAATGAGATTATTAAACACACAACTAGAGTGGCAGAGGTGAAATGTGAGGCTGTGGATTCACCATTAGGAGTAATTTGTGCAACATTACAGCGATAGGAAGCCTTGGTGCAGATGGGCTTTTAATGGTCTTGTGTCAGTCATTATAGAAATGACAGCCCAAAAGTAGGATTGACTACTAATTCACATTCTCAATCAAAAGTAGCTTTTGAATAGCTGTTAATGGTTGCATAGACAACAATTAATACTGTAGGTGAACCACTAATGGCCACTTGTCAAACATGAAATGCATAAACTTAGCCCAGTGGCCATCCATCATTTATACAAATGGGGTGAGTTTGGGGATTTGGGTCTCTCTTTGTATGTGTTGTGGACAACTAGCATTATTTCAGTAACATGGTTAGCCAACTTTGAAATGTGATCGAGAAAGTATGTTGAACATGTTTTGGACAAATACATTTTTGTTTTGAGAATCTGGATTCCTTCTGCATTTCTCCAATTTCTGATTGACTGGAAGGAAATATATTTGAGGACGATAGCGTTTGAATTGTGACCAACGCAGTTTCGGTGCATGTTATGTTACAACATACTGTATTTCAGCATGTTTGCAAACAAACCAGAGAACATGTCCACCTTCATCCCATTCACACATTTCCTACCATAGCGACACAGTGATAGTGATTTCACAGTCAACGGGTGCTATTGAGGACATGGCAAATCTGATTGATGCATGTTTTCTCTCTGAGCGCTTGAATTTTACATTAAAAAGCGAAGCCTCATTTAGATGGTAATTATTTTACATGGCAACATCATGCAATTTCAGCATTTACAGATGCTAGACAGTGATTTTATTGCTGTCCAAATAGGAAATGTCTGTGTGTTTTTTTTCTCACCACCCAGGAGAAAATTGCCTACTGTTTTATGACAAGCGTGTGGTAATTTAATGCCTGTCCAAATTGTCATTGTATTAGTTTACATGAGGAATGGAGAAATTTATCATTTCTAAATCTGTTTTGACCGTTGCCATGTCTCGCTTGGCTGCTGTTTGACACTTTTGCAGGTAATGAGTATTTTGGACATTTAACACAAAGGACGCTTGTTTTAGAGAACTTTGAATGTAATATAACAATGCCCTGTATGGAATCCATAAATTAATTATGAACTTGCGATGGTTGAAACTAAGTGATGATAAAAAATGTGGTGTCTCGTGGCATTTAACATGGATGCAAATAGCTTAGTGTTTGGGTAGCTGTTGTATTAGCAAATGGAAATATATTAAAAGATGGCTTTGTTTTTTATAGACTTTTTTTTTTTTCTGAAAAACTGCTGCATGTTGTTTCAGTCCAGTAAATAGCTTACATTTTTGTTTATATAGAAAGGTGCTTGACGAATATCATCACGATTGCAGTTAAATAAACAAGAAGTTAATATTAAGTGACTGGCAGGAGCAATGTTTTACAGATGTTGCCCATAAGGTATGCTCACGTTTATGCTTTCACAAGCAATATCCATTCATTTCATTATGAATCTACGTTATCTGGAATTTTGTGTGTGCGTGAAAGATTTCACCACACAGATTTCATATTTAAGACTTGGTCATGCACATTCGCTGTGTTGACTTTCACTAATTTCACTATTGTGACAACAATTACAGGATTTACAGGCTCATGATATCATGTATTAAATCCCTCTGGCAGTAGCGACTTCCATTAGATGTCTGGAATGGATAACTTTAAGAACACTGTTTTTCATTCCTACAATCATGGTATTTGACAACCCAAAGCCCACATATAACTGGCAAAGCTTATTGTGTTCCCTTATCAGCAGTAGATCGTGTTGTTGGGGGATTCAGACAGATTGAGCAGATATCTTCAAAACCCACCTGAGATTAGATATAACAAGTTTCCGTTGGGTGATTTTTGAAGTCTCTGAGTTACAACACCTTGTCTTTAAAAATCCCTTGTGTTCCAGAAAATTCAGGATTCACCTTGACAGGCAGTATCCAGTGACATTCAGATCTTGTAGAGTGTGCTTTATTATGGCCCACCATGCCTTCTACAGAAGTGTCAGTAAGGGAGAGAGACCTGTCACACGCGTATGCATGCGCACACACACTCTCGCACTCCCTCTCACTCAATCTCAGTATAGTCCCCAGGGCAGCGCTGCATAGAAGTAAACTTCCTGTGCACTACTGCCAAGAGTAGCGGTGGGAAGTATGCTAGAATGAACACAGCATTCTATCATTCCTCTTCTTTCAAAATACTTCCTTTCATTAAATATTGTGTTATTGCAGTAGTATTATTTTAAAAAATAGAATTGATTCAGTCTTTGGGCAACTCAAATAAGCCAACATAAACCAAGCCATGCAGTGCTACAGTAAGACCAGGAGTGGGGAGCTTATTTAGGGATAAGGGGCCACATTGGCTGGAACACAATGCGGATCATTTAATTGAATTTATCATTTTAAATTGAAATAGATTAACATATAACAGCTATAATATGATAAAACTGATTTAACCGTCATAATGATCAATTTTAAGGAAATTAAGTCCAACAGTGAGATAACACAGATGTACAGTGTGAAGAAACTAGAGACAAAAACTAGCAAGCTACAGGAGGAGCGTAAGCATTTAATTTGATCAAATCGGTCACACGTTGCATGAGAAGCATCGACATGCTGCGTTGCACATTGGATAACTCTCTTGCATTCAATTGTTTTATTTTATTATAACATATAGGAAGCAAGACTCCCTTGGATTACCAGCTTGACCAACTATGACCTGGTAAGTCAGTTTACCAGCTAAACCAGCTCCATACCATCACAACCAGCCTGGAACATCACATCAATTTATTCTAGTCCTTTCCATAGGAGTTTGATGTAAATCAAGCTAAAGGAAATTTGTGACATATTAACATGTCACTTTCATCAGAAATTGATTTTATCGATATTTGCGATTGTTGCATCAAGAAAAATCATCTTATTACCACACAAAAAGAGTGAAGGTAGTAAAGTGGCTTCCATGCAGGTCTATAGATTCAGCTAGTGCTCTACTGTATGTCCTAAAAACAGTGCAGCCTTTACAAGCAATATACTTTTTGGACTGTTTTAAGGCTCCGTATGGTGTCTCTAAAACATAAATACCAAGTCACAGGAACAACTACTGAAATAAATGGGCATTTGTATTGGGGTCAATGTTTTTCAACTTAGGTTGTTTTCAGCAGGAAAACACTTACTGAGAGGAAAGTAGAGAACTTGTGCATTGGGTAGTAGATACACTTTTTAATGCTTTTGTTGTGAAAGGAAACAGTTTTCCATTTTGGAGAACTAAATTTACAGCCATTTATTCTGTATTATTTATGTGCTTTCTCTGTTTTCTCTTTTTTTAGATGAGACAGCACAAATGGCTATTTGTTCCACAAGATAACCAAAGGAAAGCAATGATTTTATATGTATTACTTACTTACTCATTGACTTACTTATTTTTGATTTATGATAATCTACATAATATAGTTATCCCACCATCTGATGGTTTCAGATTATGTAAATAAAACAGATTAATATTAAAAAAAAACTTTTTTTTTTGCAGAATTGTGCTTAGTTACCTGAGGTCTGTCAATTTCCTTGGTATTGCATTTTTGTAAGGCACAATTAGATGTTTTCTCACCTCCCCTACCTCCATAAACCCCCTCGTTGGTCTTCCTCTTGACCTCCTGCCTGGCAGCTCTAACCTCAGCATCCTTTTACCGATATATTCCCTCTCCCTCCTCTGAACATGTCCAAACCATCTCAACCTGGCCTCTCTAACTTCGTCTCCAAAACATCTCACATGTTCTGTCCCTCTGATGTCCTCATTCCTGATCCTATCCATCCTCGTTACTCTCAAAGGAAACCTCAACATCTTCAGGTCTGCTACCTCTAGCTCTTCCTCCTGTCTTTTCCTCAGTGCAACGGTCTCCAAACCATACAACATCGCTGGTCTCACTACTGTCCTGTACACCTTTCCTTTCATTACATGCTTATTTCATTACTCAAATATATTCAGTGCTTGTTCATACAGTCCAAGACATCAGAACAGACATCAAAAAAGAAAAGAAAAAAAGAAAACATGGCTCCAAGGTTTTCTTAAATAACTGAATTCAGTATTAGCATATAGTTGTATTTCATACAGATATTTGCTCCCAACTATACATTCCTGAAAATGATATTGGGTAAACAGAATTGTCTATGTCTGCTGTAATTGCTGTTCCCCAGTCTGAACACTAAGTCTGTTACTAATGCTTACATGCAATACTGTTAGACAGGATGAAGTCCAAACACTCTCAGCAAAAATGGAACAACAGCTGTTGCATTACTTTTTCAAAGTACTAATATGCACCATTTGGGTGCTAATATGCATTCTTCATGAGTAAATCAGATACAAAATGAGTACTGCATCAGAGAGAGCTGTTGTACAGTTTTGTTGTTTTTTTCCCCCTGAGAGTGAATAGAAGATGGATTTTCTCTTTGTGTGCAAACCTGTGACCCCAGCACGATCTCTTACAGTGGCACAGCTCTATCTCTCTGTAAAGTCACAGTGTAGCCCACACACCAGATCTGCTGCTCCAGATGTAGAGCCAGATGTGAATGTCTATAGTGTATACAGTAAGTGGATTGGGAGAGTGAGCCGGACAATCCATAAGCCCCACTGCATGCTTTCAGTTTTGAGATAAAACGCATAAACACCCAGCAAAATCTTAAGTCATTTTCACGTTTTCTTTCATTGTCCCTCCTCAAAGTCTTTGTCCAAAAGGGGCAGTTTGTAGAGGACCCTGTTTGATAAAAACAGCAAATGCTGGTTAGGTATGTTTTGAAGCATGGCCTTTGGTTTGAGCTAGTTTATGCTGGTCTTTAGTTGGTCATGAGCTGCTTATAAGCTGGAGCTAGTTTTTAGGACCAGCACTTGACCAGCTTAAACTAGCTTAAAGGGTTAGTTCACCCATAAATGAAGATGATGTCATTAATGACTCACCCTAATGTTGTTACACAGCCATAAGACCTCCGTTCATATACAGTCTGTGGTTATTCCTTCCTGTACTGTCCATGTCCAGAAACCTAATAAAAACATCATCAAAGTAGTCCATCTGTGACATCAGTTGGTTGATTAGAATCTCTTGAAGCCTCGAAAATACATTTTGGTCCAAAAAATACGACTTTATTCAGCATCAGTCTACTCTTCCGCATTTGTTTTCAAACCTTAAATAAAGATTCATACGGCCGTGTATCAGTGAATCGATCAAAGATTCGGATCGCCAATGTCACGTGATTTCAGCAGTTTGGCAGTTTGACACGTGATCCAAACTGCTGAAATCAGGAAATAATTTTGCCTCATCTGTCATCTTGGATTTTTGTTTTTCCACTGAGCTCACTGTAGTGCATTCAAGCCTTTTCAGGAAAAGATGCATGCAAACTGTTAAAATATGGCTACAGTGAGATAAGGTAGCATAATGAAATTCTCTCTGTTTTAGAACTTTTCACATTTTGAGTACACATGAGGCCTTAATTCTGCCTAACTCTGATTAATCTGGAGGCATTGGCGGGGTTATTATATTTACACACGGACAAGCATATTTAATGTTTATATTAACAATGGTGAATTAGATTTAGATTGTGTCCTATATGTGAAGAGTCTTTGTTCTCAGTCTCCATTCAGTATTGTAAAACAGTAAGGGAGACTTAACAGTAGGGCTGAAACGATTCATCGAGTAACTCGATTTAATCGAATCAAAAAAATCCTCGAGGCAAAATCATCTGCCTCGACGCTTCGCTTAGTCCATTTAACTACACACAGATATTGCAGAAAGACATTTTTTGTGTAAGGACTCGGAGTATGAGCGGATTGCGGTTATATCCGCGGCTCAGGTGCATAAACATCCCAAACATTGCAGGTGGATGAGAGAAATCGTTAATATGTTGCTTTTAACAAAGACGCGGAACTCTCATATCACGCTAAAACGCAATGAATGCGTGTCGTTCTTTAACTTTCGTTTTCAGCTCATGTCGAGATCCAAAGACCGCAATGCGAGAGAGAGAGAGCGGGCGGGCATCAGCACTGGTAATATCATTTAATATCGCTGTTTTTAAATGAAGAAAACTGTGTTGAGCTTCAGGATGCGACGCTGAACATTTAAGTTTCATTTGCGGCAGAACACGCGTCAGCTGAGGAGATACGAGCAACTCCAAACACATGAACTCGATGGAGTTTGCAGCTTTGCACATGGATCACCGTCATTGTGATGTGTGTGAAATCTTTAATGAGACTTTATATATCCTACTTGATAATATCTTCGAAATGCACCATTAGATGTTCTCAATACTAGGCGCAACAAATATCGTGTGTGTGTGTGTGTGTGATGGGCAGCGCTCGTGCTTTCAGAGCTCAGAGCTGCGTGCTTTCATTGATTTGTGTAATTTAAATATCACACTTTAATCATATTTATAGCTACTAACTTAAAACAAGCTGTGTTACACTGATGAATGATTAGCTCAAAAGATCAGCATGTGAGATGTACTTTAACTGAATTAAACATATCTCGCGTTTGATCACGTTCTAGCGGTTATTCCTCCGTGTGATGTATAGGTTGTCGACCCTGGTTTATGTAAATGTAATTTTGCCAAAATATTTTTTTTTGTTTTGTTTAGCAACCTACTTCAATGTAGCTAATATGTGACGATAGCATTGCGCTTAACAAGGAGGATTTGAAGTTGTGACTACCGGGTGCGGGTGGATGGTTTGCTTCTAACAGCTGATTCGGTGACGATAGAGCTGATCCGCACAGCTCTTGTTCCAAGTTAACCTGTCCAATACATTTTGCTTCAGTAAAGGAGTAAATAAGACAGTAAATGCTTATGTCATGCCTGAGCTGAAGCTGATACATGAAAGTTAAGTTGCACAACATAAATACAATGTTTAGTTATTTATATTATTTATAGAATATTTATAGAATATTAGAATATTTATATTATATAGAATTTATAAAATATTTATATTATTTATATTGGCATTATTGTTATTTATATTACTACTATTTAGATTTATTGGTTGTAGGTTTAGTTTTAGATTGAACTATGTTTACCTTTTTAAAGTAATTTGAAATAGATTTTTATTTAATATGGCAATTGTATGCATTAAAATTGTTTAGTTTCACAGTTATTAATGTATGCAATTTCAGCAATAAAACTTAATTTTTCTAAAAAGAAGACAAATTAGATGTTAATTTTAAGATACCCGTCTTATTGTCTCTTATTGCTCTTTAATAAAGAAAAAGTAATTATTATCCGATTAATCGATCGATTAAGTGGTAGATTAATCGATTACAAAAAGAATCGATAGCTGCAGCCCTACTTAACAGGTAACTTCAGTGCCACTCGTGCAATTAATGGTGGATTTATTCTGTACAGTAATCCATCTTCAGATTCCGATTACATGTAATTTTCCAGTCAGTAATTGGAAAGGTTTGCTTTACTCAGTTTAAGATTGCTCCCTGGTAGGGTGTATGGCTGATCCCCAAATCCATCGCCTTGACGACAGAAACTCGCACCAGTCACATAATGTCTGCCAAACTAAATAAAAGCTACTAGCAGGGACACATGGCAGGAGTGTTCCATCTGTGTTTTGCTAATTGATACTCTTAGTTAGTGTGGATTAACAATAGAATGACCACATCCTCCCCACCTGGATGGTCTTGGATCAGTTTCAATAATTCAACTCGCTTGTCTCAGGGCCACTTTGATTCTCTCTGAAAAAGTCTCATTTTTAATTAATTTAATCTCTGGCACCTCATTACCTCGAAAAGTGTTAACAGTAATGTTCCCTGCGACTCAATTGAAAGAATCTCATTTTACGCAAGTTTTGTGACTTCCTCTCATTAATGGAGTAGTCTTGAGTACATCCTGGGGGTTTTGTTGTACAATGAAACATGGGCTTTATATTGAAGTGCTGATTGGTTTGTAGGGGATGCTTGTACCTGTCACTCAGACAAATGACTTGTCTCCTCCGGATCAGCCTGATGCACATTATAGCCCATTCACTGCATCTGATAATGCCCTTGAAACTGCCAGCCATCAGCTTTAATGCGGTGTGCGGAAAACTAGCATGCATTTAGATTGCAGAGTGTTTGTACGTGGTTGGTGTATTATTCTAAATGTTTTTTTGGAGGGGTGTGTAGATCTGAACGGTCTTCCAAGTGGGAAGGTTCTGTAGATATGTGTTGTGACAAGCACTTCCATCCAGAACCGGTAGTTTTGTGTATGAAGCACACCGATGTGACAGATTTTGTGAGCTGTGGGTCATGATTAGGCCAACAGTCTAATAAACCGTAATCGCATGCAAGGAGCTCAAGGAGTCACAATATCCGTAATGCTGTCATTTATAGACTGGGTTGAGGTCACTGACTGACACAGGGGCTGTTCACCAGCGGGAGATTATGGGAGTCATTTACCTTGAGCTTGACGGTGCCAGTGGTTTAACCTAAAGCCTCCAATCCAATTAGAGCCGGATGCTCAGCCTAGATCTGCCACACACAGACCTTTCGGTGACCTACATATTATGAGCTGTGCAGGGTTATGTTCATTTTAAATCTAATGTGATTAAATGCATCTACGGCATACAGGACCAACTGCACACTTGTAAGCAGTTGCCATTTTGTCTTTAATAGTTGCTTTCACATACAGTTCGCTTTTAAACAAGAGTAACATTTTATGACCAACTAACATGGCGTTCTTTAACTCTATTGAAGTTTTTGGACTTACACCCACATTTTGTATTTGAATTGCTCTGTAAATCTGACATTTTCTTCAAATTTGCATGAATTTTAGTTTTTGCTTCAAAGAGTTGAATTTTATTTAAAATTTCAGATTTGTGTGCGTGTGTGTGTGTGTGTGTGTGTGAATGAATATAAAAGATTATATTTTTTGACGAATATGGGTAACAAAACAGTTGTTGATGGGCCCCATTGACTTGGAAAGCGTATATAATGGAAGTCAGTGGGGCCCAACAACTGTTTGGTTACCCATATTCTTTAAAATATCTTAATTTGTGTTCAGAAGAAGAAATAAACTAATACAGGTTTGGAACTTGAGGGTGAGTAAATGATAACAGAATTTTCATTTTTTTGTGAACTATCCCTTTAAGGGCCAGATTTTCTAAACAGGGCAAGTTAGCATGAGAGCCCAATTCCAAAAAAGCACAGATGAGAGTGGAAAGTTCTGTTCTTCTGTTTAAAACATGCTTTTTTGGGGCGGTATATAATGTTAAATCAACTCCTAAAAATGCATATGCAATAAGTTCATCAGCAAAAATAACTCCACGTCTATTCAGCGTTATTTTTCCATTGCATGTCTTTAGTAAATCCTGACAGTTGTTTTTTTTTTATATTCCAAATGAGGGCTTTTCCGCTGGTGCAAGCTGTTAGTAAATCTGGCCTGTTTGTGTAAAAATTATTTATATATATATATATATATATTTTGTAAAATTATACCTGACCCACAGTTAATTCACTTTTAAGATCTGTGGGTGATTACACATTTGTCAGTCCCTCCAGTTTTTTGCGATTCCGCGATCGCTGAATACAATGCAAAATCAGCAAAGTGTCGCATTTTTTGCGATCCTGCATAATTTGCCATTTCACAGCAAAATAATCACAAAAAAATAACTAAATATTTAATTGAACTATCTCTAATTTATTTAAAGCTTTAATACATTGTTTTTATGAGGATTACAGACATTGGGGTGCTTGTGTGTGGTCTTTGTGAAAGTGAATCTTTCTTGCCTACTGTCTCGTCTTGCATAGGCCTAAGTGCCAAGGACCGGGCGAACTGATTACTCTAGATGGATGAATGAGCAAATAAAAGTATGATATGCCCGATAACACTAAAAAGTTAATAAAAGCGCTGTATACCACAAACTCAATTCACTCCGTCCTGACACACGGACCGATGTCAGACTGGCGCGTTATCCGCCTGTCAGTGCTTGCGAGTAGCCTATACAGATCTGTTCTTTAGGTTTAATGCCCTTGAACAATCATAATCAAATACACCCATGATTATGCCTAAATGTCCGTCTTGGAGGTGTCTTGAGTGAATAGGTTTGGGACGTGTGACAGAAGGCTATTGGGTCCGTGTATTAGGCCACTGTAGGCAGTAATCTTTAAAGTTAAAGCAACCTATAGCCTATAGCAGCCTAGGCTACCTCAACCACTAAAAAACAGAAAAAAAGTAGCCTGACCTTAAAAAATGTAAACGACTTAAAAAAACACTGTTTATCTGTATCTTTGTTATATTTATTTGTCCTCGTAGCAATTGTTTATTAGTTCTTATTTTATTACTGACTGTTTACTTGATTAATTCATTTGTTGAGAACTTTTTATATTAGGCAATTGCTTATTGCTGTATTTACTTTTCCCGGATATTTCCCACCCTAAGCGATCATGTTATTAAAGCTATAGCAGGCTACACCACAGGGCTAGCCTTTTCTTGTAAGATACCAAAATAAAGATAATTTGTGCATTCATTTAGTTTGTTCTATTGATGTGCATGACCATTGTGCATCTAACATAATACATAATATGGCAAATGTGGTATATTAATGATAAAAAAATTAAATAACTGATCGCAAAAATCACAAAAAAATATCGCGAAATCCTGGAGGGACTGATTTTTTGTAAACCAAAATGTGAATTGTGCTGACTACATCAAGCTATGTCTTCAGTCAGGGCGTCTACATAGTCTAAAACGATCAGTTAAATGCAGAGACATTTGTTGTGTGGGGTTGTAATGTTTAGTGTTTCGTGCTCTTTGCCTTTCTGTGCCTGCCTACCTTAACCCCACTGACCTTACACCCTGGCTCTTATTTCATTTGCACCTTTCAGACTTGTATGACCTTTTAAAGAGTGTCTGAAATGTCACAAGCACACAGACCATCTGCAATCTCAATATATGGTGGCATTTCCACAGTTAGATGGTATTGGCGATTGTGCCGTTGCTCCCAATTTCAATTTTAACTGGTGTGATTGAGTTTAAGGACGCTTTTTTCGCTCCTTTCTTTTCTCCTCTTCATCCAACACTCTCCCTGTCTTTTGGATTTTTTGGGGAAAATGAAAAAGTAGTCCGTCCAGTTTTTTTGTCCCTGTATGCAACAAAGGATCTAAGCTATTCATTTATTGCTACAGCAGTCTACAAAGGCCGAGGCATCTTTGGTCTTTTGTAAAGTGTTCACATGGATGAGTAGGCCTGAACTTTCCAACCCCTGGCCTTAATTTCTCCGAAACTGGATAATTTCTTTTGAAGCAGAAAATGTGAAGGATAGCAGTGTCCATCTGGATATCTGTCAGAGCTCGACATGTTTACATCGCTAAGGTGATTTTGAGAATCCTGAGTTTGTTTGGCTTCGGACAGTGAAATGTTTGCTTTGGGTATTAAATAATGGAGCATTCTAATGGGAGCAGCTGTCAGATAGGATCTTAATGTTGTCAAATACGCAGAATACAAAAGAATCCGATATCAGGATGGTGAATGGAGGCAGCTGCGCGTGAGATGGTTCGGTTGGGGGAAATAATTTTAGTCAACGATAAGACTGGTCCCGAATGTCTGGAGACTGTATTTATGTAGCTTATTTTTCTTTTGGCAACATGGATGCAGTGTTTATTAAAAATAGCCTGTAGTAAAGCAACAAAATAAATCCATCTGAAAGAACCTCAAGGCTTTTATTTTATTATTTGTCAAACCTACTGAGGACAAAATAGTATTTTTTTTTTGTTGCAGTTTATAGAGTCTCTTGTTGTCACAGAGACAGGTGTGATATTGCAGGACAACTAATTCAATAGTTACTGTCAGGTAAAGGAGATATCTTTGTGTCATAAACACTTTTAATTAGAATACTTTTTTCGCAAGGTTCTTTATTTTGTCATTTCTGAGCTCATCACGTCTTTTGTCTCATTATGTTTAAGCAGCAAATTATCCTTTAACATATCTAGTGCATTACTATTATGTGTAAAGCCTGGTTAATATTCACCATCATTTCAGCCCATGCCACTGCATTCATTTCCAATGACAGCTCAGAGTTTGTATCATGCAACACCTGTCACAAACCTGCAAGACTTGCTATCTGTTAGACCCTGCTAGTGAATGCAACACCTCCTCACTTCTTTTGACAGGTTCCAACTCACCAATTTATCCCTTCACAAAACCTTCAGCTTGAATAATCTTGAGATATTTCTTAATAGAAATAGTCTTATACCACTAGTGGTACCAAATGGAATTGCAAAATGAATGATCATATCCAAACAGATGAATACGTTTCAATAATTATGTATATTATTATTTATCGTTTTAAAAATTGCTGAACGGAAAGTGGAATGCCCAGTGAACAAATGTAGCAGACATAAGCCATTAAGAGCTGTGCGTGTAAACCTCACTCCTCTTGCCGCCAGAGATGCCGGTTTGAGTCCCGCTCGGAGTGGGTCAAGCCATTAATGCATTATGTCCACCCCTTTTTTTTAACACTTTATTTTCATAGTCCACTTTAAACATTCTAGTAACTATAAGTAACTTTGCAGTTACAACTTTGTAATTTGCAACTAAACATCAACTAACTCTCATTGGAGTAGTAATTGACTTTTGGGGGACTATCAAAATAGTGTCAGCAGGTATTAAAGGCCCCCTGAAATCATGAAATGAAAGTTTTTTTTTTTTTTAAAGCTTATGTTAGCCTTAAAGGGTTAGTTCACCCCAAAATGGTGAACGCTGATCAATACGCTGATTCATAACCGTCTGAATTTCTCTCTATTTGAGGTTTGAAAACAAAAGCGGAAGAGAAGAAACTGCTGGTTAAAGTCGTAGTTTTTGCTATTTTTGCACCAAAATGTATTTTCAATGCTTCAAGAGATTCCAATAAACTAACTGATGTCACATATGGACTACTTTGATGATGTTTTTATTCCCTTTCTGGACATGGACAGTATAGTGTGCATACACTTGCATACGCTCTCGGACTAAATCTAAAATATCTTAAACTGTGTTCCGAAGATGAATGGAGGTCTTACGGGTGTGGAACAATATTAGGGTGAGTCATTAATGACATCAATTTCCTTTTTGGGTGAACTAAGTCTTTAAGGGTCACAGATGAACGACAATGTTTTTGTTTTTATTTTTATTTTACATCATCCCCTGAATGGGTAATTTATTTCAATGATGTAGCAGATAACATGCATTTAGAGTTAATGCAGTGGGAGAAATTATTACTTTGATGTACACGTTTAAGAAACAATAATATAAGGTTCTATATTAACATATGCTTTTGGAATATTTTGGACAAAACTCACATTTCCACCTAAACGAATAACTAGTATAAAAGATCATTTAAATAATTTAATGTTATTTAATGTAATCAGTACACAGTGATCTACATTACGTCTTATTCTGCATGCATTGTTAAAAACGAAAAAAAAAAAAAAAAACATATTTCGAATCAGTTAATGGTGATGACACAGCCTAATGTAGGATACCATGAATCTCTGCTCCCTGTAACCTTTGCTGCTGTTATTTCCTGCCTATAAACTTTGATGATTGTTCATACCCAACTGAAGAGACTTGCGCCCCACACACTCATCCCCTGAGATCGGCAAGTCTGTACCACTACCGCTGGTTAAGCTTTTACACCACTTAATGAGATGGAAAGAGGTTGAGATGGAAAGAGAGAGCCTGGAGACATCAACTTTTATCAATACCTTGTTTTACATTTGGACCCATGATGAGCACAGAAAGGCAGAAGATCAAATAGATTGTACATGGATTTAATATTTAGATAATAGTAGTTATTCTCAGCCCACCAAGACGAGTAGGATTATTTCTATTTTAAAAAGTTTAAACAATATTACATTTGCCATGGGCATACGTTTCAGTTTGCTAGTAATGCGCTTAAAATGTACAATGGTGGCAAAATGTATTTAAACATTTAAGCCAATTTTGTTACATTAGACATCAAAAAAACTTATTTGGAGATATTGTGTGCCTAATACAATTGTACAGACAATTTAAGTGGCCTTGCTTAGCTGGGGACACTTTAATATTCTGCACTATTATTGATTTGACTGCAGTAGGGGTGTAGCGATACACTCATGTCACTATTTGATACAAATTGGTGCTGAACTCATGGTATGCACGATACTACACATTATTTTAATCCAAAATACAGATATATCCAAATGTTTTCCTGTAAGCACTTGGCTACCTGATGATAAAAGCTGATGTCGGATGTGTTGGCATTCAGGTAGTCTCTCGCACACTCATGAATATTCCTGAGGGAGTGACTGGAGGGACTGCTTGTCCAAGGTAAGAGTGACAGGAAGAGGGATTTAGTGCTGACAGGGGCTATTTCGCTGCCACAGACCCAATCAATAAGGATTCGGCTGTCTGCTGTTACTTGTTGGCCATCACACATACTTATGCAAAGAGGGAGGAGAAGAGAGTGTTGAAATATATAAAATCTCCCAGAAAGTACAACAAAATACTATACATGTTATATATATATTTGCTGTATATGCTTGAATGTGCGCTCTTGAAAAAATTTAAGAAACCACTTAACAGAGCTGTATATATATTTTTCTTCTTCTTGTACTTTCTGGGGGATTTATTCTCCATCGACATTCAATAATGGTAACTGAACTCTTAACACGGCTATCAGAGACTTCCAGAACATACCTGTGGGTGTATGTGTAGCAACTGGATAATTGCTGTCCTGAACCGGAACCCAGCTTGACAAGGTCGCCTGGGTCCATCTGTCACCTAACTATAGTTACCAAGTTGGAACCAGAGTATGTTCACTCTCTCCTTGTGCCCTTGAATCTGCAACAGATGAGGAAAGAACAGAAGTGCCTTTAATAGATATAGATAATATAGTAACTCACTCTCATGTTTTCAAATCTGTGACATTTTTTTTTTTTTTTTTGTGTAGCGCTTTGCTAGAATGTTGGTTACTATTTTCTGTGGACTGTCAAGCTCAATGACAAAGCACCATACATGTTGTCTGTGCAATATGCAACGTGCTGTATTCCAAGGACTTTGAAACCATGCATTATTCAAATATGGCATGTACAAAATATTAAATTCAAGTTCTTTTATTGACATGCACCTATGATTCCATGAAGAACCTTTAACGTTAATATAACACTTCCATTGCACAAAAAGTTCTTTTTAGGTTATACACCGGCCATCTAAAAAAAAAAAAAAAAAAAGTTGCCGTTTGGATTGAAATGGTCAATTAGCTAGCCTGACAAGCCAGACCCACATCAAGATGTTTGGTCTGGAAACTCACCATAGACAGGGCTCAATCCGAGGGGCGGGATAAACGGTTGTCTTTCAAACTCCCTCTGCACGCGATAGGATAGCGCTACACCAACCAGAGCAACGAAGGTGAAACAGAGCTTGTTGATAGATTAAACATTCACCGTATCCGGTCGGCAAAACTCCGAACACATCTTCCCTTTTTAAGAATGACTTCAGTGCCGTTCTTTGTTCTTTTCTCAGAGAAAAGCTTAACTCCAAGTCTTCCAGAGTCGCGGTCAAAGCTGATTCGAAAGACCGCCGTTCGCCAGCCTCTGTGTTTACTAGTAGCTCGCAAACACAACTCGGCCGTCGTCATTATGGCCCCGCCCACCGACTCTATACACGATGTGATTGGTCCGGCAAGAGTTAGGGGAATACAGCTCAGATGGGTATTGAGAGTTGCTAGACGACACTCGCGGGCAGATTAAATTTGCTGCCGCTAGAGTGCGTCTAGATTTCTAGGCTAGCAATTAGCAGGAATGATCTATGATCATTATTGCAGTGATTGTGTTTCTAGCATGTTATATGTTTGGAGAAAGTTCTTCTAACCATATTTGATGGAGTTTGTAGCTTTTTCATTATTTTAAACAGCCATGTAGGAGGACACATCAGGGCCATATTCCTGCAGGATTACAATGTCAAGATAGCCTGAAAAGCCAGACCTACATCAAGATGTTTGGTCAGGAACCTCACCATAGACAGGGCTCAATCCGAGGGGCGGGATTAATGGTTGTCTTTCAAACTCCCTCTGCACGCGAAAGGTTAGGGCTACACCAACCAGAGCAACGAACGTAAAGCGGAGCTCGTTGATAGATGAAACTTTCGCCGTATCTGGTCAGCAAAATTTAGAACACATCTTCCCTTTTTAAGAATGACTTCAGTGCCGTTCTTTGTTCTTTTCTCAGAGAAAAGCTGTTTCGAAAGACCGTCGCCGTTCGCCAGTTTCTGTGTTTACTAGGAGTACGCAAATACAACTTGACCTAAAGTTGATGCACATCTTGATGGAAATAAATGCTGTGATACATCTGCCTATTTAAACACAAATCCTTTTATTTAGTTTGGACTGGTGTATCTTATTTTGTTCTTATTCAGATTATTAAAATGGTTCTTTTAAGAACTGCTCCCTGAAGGGTTCTTCGGGGAACTCAAAATAATAATAATAATAATAATAATAATAATAATAATAGATTTTATTTATAATGCACTTTTCATTCCGAATAATCTTAAAATGGCTCTTCTATTGTGTTTATGGAACTTTTATTTTTAATAATGCCAAATATAATTGATTATTGTATGAGTTGTAACTAGTTACGCCAAATTTGGTCAAAACAAATGGTAATAAAGTATATAATCTTTTTACAGATAAGCTTACTGTGTTTGAACTAGTTTTTCTAACTTTGCAGCAACCACAAAAGTTTCGAGTTTACAAGTTGGTTAGGACACATTTTCACCTTGCGATAATTAGATGCTCACAAACAAAAGTTGCATTCGCTTGTCTTAGGAAGTAGCCATAGCAACACTAAGTTGGATGAGCAATTTTCATTAGGATCATTAATCAATGATGCATAAATATTGTTATTGTTTGATACTTTTATGGTAGATATAAATGTCAAAAATATTTCACAACTTTGTTTATAAAATGTATTTTAAGATTTTTTCTTTGTTTTTAGTCTTTCTGGAAGTCATTGTATAATTTGCAATACTCATGGTATGAATTACTCTTAAAGGTGCTTTTAGATTGTGTTTTTTTTAATATTTGACAGTTCCTGGCCATCCATTTATTTTTATTGTATGAAAAAAGGAGGTCTCTCTGTGGTCTACAGAAGAAAGGGTGCCTTACAGGTTAGGAACAACACGTGAAGAAACTGAATAATGTTTGGGTGAAATATTCCTTCAAAGATAAGAGAGACCAGGCAGAGTAACTCATCTCTTCATCACTAAAATGCAAAACATTGACTTACCCAAATGTTCAAAGCAAACAACACAAAAGAGCAATCTAACCTTCAGCATCCTTTATGACGCAACATTTGTGTTAAGTAAAGTTTCATGATACAGCTTGAGGTATCAGATCTCTCATCCGGAGCGGGAATAGCTAATGACGCAAGGGTGTAACTCTTTCACTGAGAAGCTGTCAATGTGCTGTCAACTGCTTTTTTTGATCCCATAATGAGTGTTTCATGAGGTCATACATACACCGGCCTTTCGCATTTATTTCAAAAGAATCTGTGTTTAGGTTACTATTTAATGGATATTACAGATTCCTCTTATGGCAAATACGCTTACACAAAACAGGAGTGGAAGCTGCCAGATTAGGGAAGATGTTTCAGAGAGGCTTACAGTTAATGTTTTAGGCTGAAAACTATGGAAAGCCTGTGTGTGCGTGTGTGTATGCGTGTGTGTTTATAACTTTGCACAGATGTGTAATTGAAAGACAGTGGTGAACATAGTAAGTCCCTCAGACCAATGACCACACTATGCAAGGTCAATACAAAATGCTGTTTGGACAGACAAGCAAAACCAAACCCTATGCTTCACCAACCCAGCACTGACATATCGATTTGCTCATATAAGACCTGTCCTTTAGTGAGAAGTGTGCTGCTAAGTGTTTGCTCTTGAAGGGTGAGCCTGGGATCTGTTCGTACTAAGAGGCATCACTGTCAGTATAGAAGAGGAAAATAAGCTCTGTTGAGGAAGGATAGTCCTTTTTCCTTGTGTTTGCTGAATATACACACTCCCAGAGCCCTTGGAGCACACGGCTCTGTGTACAAACACATTGTCATCATCTGAAATCTTAAAAATCTGTTTGTGCCTCACGGCTTTGGGAAGCCTGGCTTTTCAAAGTACTGATTCAAATGTTCAAACTTTCTAAACCTACAGTATTTGTCCCCTAGAAACACAATGGCACTGTATGTACTGTAGATTACAATTATAGAAGGATTTTTGCCTCAACACTTTTGCTCGGGTGACTTTTTATATCCTTGCTGTTATTTGACATAGATTAAATGGTGAGAAAAGTCACAGGTTTTCTGGCAGGTTTTTAAGAAGAAGTCTGTTGTGATGTTCTCCCCCTCAGCAGTCACACTTTTCCTTTTCATCTCTTCATCATTCACTTGTTTATATTGCTGTCTGTCTCACCCTGAGCTACTGGCAACAGAGCACATCATATTTCACTCATTACGATATTCCCGCTTTCCCCTTCAAAGGTTATCTTGCTCTTCCCGCAACCACTTCCTCTACCCACATATTATCTTATTAGCTACATAGAAAAGGGCAAAGGTCATGTGCACCATACCACTTGATTACACCAACTTGGCACAGTACTTCATGTCTTTCTGTCTGTTTTGTCTATATCCATCCATCCATCCATCCATCCATACATCCATACATCCATACATCCATCCAGTTTTAGAAATGTAGTCTCATCAGTATTTTTCAGTAACATTTTATACAGTATGACACAGCAAATTTGCATACATACTGGGACTACTGAGACTAATACTAATTAGCTACATGCACTTACTGTATAATTATATTATGGAGCTTGTGTTGGAGGTTGTGTGGAATGTTTTCACATGAGACAAAACTACATGACTTTGTGAGGCGCTGAAACAGCTCGTCAGTTAATTAGTATGCGGCAATTAGAATGACATAAGACACCATTCTTCCACAGAATACACACATGACAAGGACATCTGAAGGACATGTGGCCTGTTCACACAGAACATGTTTTTTGCGTTCCACTACACTGCTTTTTAATTATTTTGTTATGTGCAAACACATGTAAGATTGTGTGTACAACTGTGCTTCATCTTACTGCGTTTTCAGCATCTTGTGTTTGTAAGCATAAGAAGATTTGAACGCCCCTTAAAGTACGATAACTTGATACGGAGTGTAAATGATCCAGACCGCAGTGGTGTGTTTGGTCATCACTGAACCGAAGCGAGTCCGCATTACACCTTTCTTCGTCTCACTCCACCGACTTGCAGTAGCTGCAACATCAAGTTTGAGACACTAATGCTTATAACAGCCATCTGATCTGCACCCTTAAACTCTGCAAATCTGTTTCCTGCTAAATATAGGTTTTAGTAAATGAACAGCACCAAAACTACAAAATCACGTTCACTGCACCTCAGCAGAGGCATGATCTACGTTGCCTCCAAAATGTTATTTTTAGCATTGCAGCATTCCTCGTTTGCAAGTTTTGGATAAAAGCATTTACTAGATGAATACATTTATTTCAAAATTATTACATTTAAATAAATCAATAAATAAAAACAGACATATTTAAAGGCAGTTCGAGTTACATATAAAATGTTTGCTTAGGATTTAAAGATGCATTTTCATTTAATAATCTTTTTTTTATTAATGTAATCTCTAGATCCTGTTTTATTATACTTGAAAAACAATTTTCTTATGATTTGATTCGTTTGTTCACAGGAGGTCGTGGAGTATCATGTTACGATACTCATTTCAGTGGTGTACGAGACATTTCTGTGAACCCACCCATTGTTAGTTTTCACTGTAATGATCAAATAATTGCAGCCTTAGTTCTAGTTCTTTTATTTATAAATCACATTTAAAACAGCTGCAAGACTACAAAAAATAAAATAAATAATATTACAAAGAGCGACATTAACATTTTAAAAGCTGGAAAACAAATGAGTTTTTAAGAAATATTTAAAAAACTGAAAAGGTAGGTGCCACTTTAAAGGAGTAGTTCACTTTTAGCCAATAATTCACCCTAAAGCCCTCCTAGGTGTATGACTTTCTTCTTTCTGATGAATACAAACGTAATTATAGTAATAAATATCCTGGTTTTTCAAGCTTTATAATGGCAGTGACGGGGTCTATTGAGTTTGAAGTTCAAAAAAGTGCATCCAGCCCTCATAAAAGTAATCCATGTGGCTCCGGGGGGTTAATAAAGGCCTTCTGAAGCAATTTGATGGGGTTTTGTAAGAAAAAAAATCCATATTTAAATCTTTATTAAGTTAAACTATCTAGCTTCCAGCAAACCGTCATCCGTATTCAACTTGCGCAGAAAGTCTAACACCTTGCAGTTCAAAATGCTTGCGCTACGCTCTAGTGATATGTTGCTCCAGTTACACTTTTTTCATATGTTGAATACAGAAGGCGGAATGACGGAAGCTAGCTCGTATACTTTATAAAGTTTTAAATATGGATATTTTTCTTACAAAACCCCATTGATTCGCTTTAGAAGGCCTTTATAAACCCCCCAAAGCTGTGTCTTACGGATGGATGTTCTTTTTTAAACTGCTTCAAACTCAATTGATCTCGTTGCTGCCATTATAAAGCTTGGACGCATCAGGATATTTATTAATATAACCCCAACGTGTTCATCAGAAAGAATAAAGTCATATACTGGCTTGAGGTTGAGTAAATCATGGGGTAATTTTCATTTCAAAGTGAACTACTCCTTTAAGTTAAACTTCTGGAAGTAGTGTAGGGATCCAATAGTTTAGACAGGGAGTTAAGAGCAAGGTTATGTAAGGATAAGAGGAGAATTTTAAAGTCAATCTTAAATTGGACTTGAAGAGCTTGCAGAATGGGGGTGGCATGATTATATTTGCAACCTTTCTTGAGAAATTTGGATGCAGCATTTTGAACCAGTTGAAGATGAAAGACCTGAGACTTAAAGCGGCAATACAAACTGCACAAAATTGGAGGTTATAAAAGCATGGATAGCTATCTCAAGAGATTTCTCAGACAAAATAAAAAAACACATTTATTTTTAAATAGTAGATGAAGCTAAAAAAGGTGCAAGCAACAACAGGACATGTTATCTAATGTCAGTCGACTGTCTAGGAAAACACCAAGGTTTCCTCACGCAGTGGGAATTAAAAACAGATACATTTCCCAGCACAGAGTTATTAATCTCAATTTGTCAGATACAATATAACCTCATTCTTGGACTCCTTTAAAGTTACTAGCCAACCAAAGCTTTACGTCATGACAAGCTAATAAAGATTGAGCCTTGAGCATAAGAGACTTTCGAAAACGTTAAAAACTCATCCCTGTGATTCATATATGCCTCTAATATGTCGCGCTGTAAATATGGTTTTAGAAAAGCAATTCTTAGCTGAATTTAATTTCCTCCCAACACCACAGCGATTGTGTGGGTGTCCCACGCCCCCCAGACTTATATCTATGACTTTTATTGTCTTCTCAAAACTCACAGAGAGCGTTTGTGACTCCTGTGGCTTACCGTAACAGCAGAGCATATGACATTAAAAGGAGATTAGGAAAAGCTCTTTGCTTGTTGTGCATTTTGGCTCATTGTTTAAATTCGGCTCCGCCATTCTAATATAACACTGGATAATGCATCTCGCATTGCTCTCTCGCATTCAGCTGACGGCACACTATTCTGAGGAGGGTGTTCTTTTACAAAGAGGTGCTAGAGAAAATTTTGAATGGTGGATGAGATCCAAATTCACACACTGCTCTATCTCTGGTGTGAAGATCTTGTTCTATCCCATCAACGGAATACACACCCACACACCAACAAAACGACCAGTAAAATGCTTTTTAAGCACCTGAATGAGATCCTGCCACACAAAAAACTCATCTCGCTCGATATGCAAACACAACCTACTTTAGCTGAATCGTTCAGGTTCCAGATGTATGTAAGAGCAAGACTTATCCATTCCTTTTTACATCTGGACTGCTCGTGTTCCTTTCATGGTTACACGTGTTCTCCTATGTTTCTTCTCCTTCAGAGGAGCAATTACTGTCAGCACGCCATGCTGGCTCTCTCTGCACCTGTCCCTGCTTCTCCGAAGCTTCCCCTCTCCTGACACAACCTTGTGTAATTACCCAGCAAAGGATTCAGGCTCCAGCCTCCTCGCTGCCACCGCCGATAGCCTCCTTGCCGCTTCAATTTTAATTGAATCTCAAGTGCTGATCGCGAAAGGTGACTAGCTTTGAAACCAATTGTGGTCTTCCAGACATATTGTTTCTTTGGAGGAGTGGGGAGAGGGACTAAAATTGACAGGGATAATTTTTTGGGGGAATAAAGGACACCATTGTTTTGGTGGTCTTTTATTTGGATTGGTTTTGATTAAGCGCCTTTAAGCGTATAACTCTAGTTAACCGTTTTGATTAGTCATGTCATGTGATTCATATTCCAATTGAATTATTTAGTCCTAATAACATGTTTGTAATCTCAGCTGTACTCTGGTTGCAGTGAAAACAATGAATGCTTATTATTACCATTTGAGTGAAGCGGTAGTAATTCAAGGTTTACCCTTAGGCTACTGTTTTACTGTATCAATTTTAATACATTGCACATTCTTCTCTCTTGTTTTGACATTTCAGCCGAAATGATCTTAAGCTTGATGTTTTTCCAGAAGAGTTAGTTCTGGGTATTTTTTGCATTTAAGTGTTATCTACCATTTGTTTGTTTAATGGTGGGGTAAGTGTTTTTTTAATGACATATTTTTTCATTATTATTCTTTTTTTTTTTTTTTTTGATTGATTGACCAATTGATAATTTAGTGGAGCTTGTCAAGCAATTCCTTTATCACTCAAACCCTGAATATCTCTTTCCCCGCCAAACACGGAATTTACCGTTATTTGTGAGAAAATGCTTCCCGGGCCAAAAACAGAATTTTCCGTGTTTTCACTGCGAGACGCTAGGGGAGTGCTATTAGCTATCTTCTGAATAAGTACTGAATCTCCTGATCAAAACACTCGCAAGTAAGACGGAGTAAAACAAGCGATCATATGTGAGCAGATGCATATGAAAAATAACGTGATCATCAACATTAACCATCATATGAATCAAAACTAATCAAAACATCTAATGTTACTGAATGAAATGTGAACCCAGGACGAGCTACAGGACAGTGCAAGCATTAGGGGTGTTGATGGACTCTGAGCTATGACTGATCATAGCTCTGAATCTGATCTGGATACAGTCTTTTACAAAAATGTAATTTTCTACGCTTTTTGTTTAAAATGTTGCTTTTTTAATGAAACTTACCCATATTCAAGTGTTGATAAAAAGGAATGCAAGAAGCTAGAACAAAACATTTGTTTTTGTTTAAAAGAAGAGGGTCAGCTCTTTTTTTAATATAATGTATGCTCAGATATTTATAAAACAAAATATTCTGGGCTATTGAATTTAGGTGAAAATAGTCAAAAACCCTGGCAGTGGCTGTCAACTTTTTTTTTTTTAAACCGCTGGTGGGGAAAGATATATTCTCTAATGCACACATACAAAATGACAAATGCGTGATTTAACTGATTTCATTAGTCAGCACAATCATTTAGTCTCTTAAGTTTAAGCTTTTTGGTTGCAGTTTTGATGTTTAAAAAAAAATGTCACACTACTTTAAATTGAATTGCTTGAGTTTTAAATAAGAGAGGTTCTGGGACACAATATGCAGTGTAGTTACATTTATTAACAAATCCACTGTCTTATTCAGTTGCAGTATTAGTACTTCTCAGTACAACAGAGAGACACATTACATCACGTGACGCTCTTTATACACAAATACTCCTGCAACATATCTGTTGACTCAGCTCAATGGGGATTTTGTTGCATTAGTATTCAACAGCTTTACAGTGAAATTCTAGAAACCTTTTGGCTTGGCCTCATGAAACAAAGCTATGAAACAGGTCTTCTGTTTGACCTTTGACCTCTGTGAACACTCATGAATACATTTAAGCCATAATTATTCCCCCTGAATCGTTACACTGTGAAAGAAACTGTCCAATGACACTCGACTCTTGTGACCTCGATTTATGTGTGCGGTTGTGCGGCCTTCACTCACCCCATTGACCTCTGGGAGAGAGTTTTGAGTGATTTCATAAGTAATTGTAAATGAAATCTACACACCACTTTAGAATGTTGTTATGCGAGACGTGTACACATACAGTAAGTTGCCGTGTGACTGTACTCTGTTCTGCACGGTTGAGGAGAGTCATTCTTTTTGTCCCAGCTGCCATCAAAACATGATGGAATACAAGCAACATACGTTGTCACAATTGCCGAGTAGGAATTCTGCAGTGGGTCAGTATTGGTTCTATTACAGTACAATCCCTCTCTGTTAATGGAATCATCAGGGTTTCCGGCCAGCTGGACAGAGCTAGTTCATTTCCAGAGCGGACATCAGTGGTTGCAAAGTCATTTTATATTAGGTTTCCTCTGAGAGATGTCGACAGGAAGATTACAGGAGATTCCTTTCTCAATGTTTGGTTTAGTGGGCAAAACTCCAATGCTAGTTTGTTCCAGTGGATCTGTATCATGTGGCACTGGCCTAGAAGCTTTAATCTTGTTTCCATTGCAGCATACAGAATATCACATGCTGGCCATATAGCCTACTTAAAGGAAACCATTGATTTTTGTCTTGATGTCTGACATCTTAACATCATCTAGCTGATCTAGCTACAAAAATCAGCACTTTCCAACTTTATGAACTTTTTAAGAGCTACTTACAGCAGGCAAATGTGATGGTGATTTTGTTGGTTTGTTTGTTTCTTGCGTTGGCTAAAACAATTTTGAGGTTTTGTTTGGAACCTAATGAGATAAATTTGCTATAAACACATGTTGTTTACTCTCTGGGGGAGCACAATGAGATATATATTTAAAAAAAATCAAATGTAGCACCTTTGAAGATTGTAATCTTTACTGGCGTTTGATCTTCCGTGTTTTTTTTCTGCATCTCTCAGTTTTTGGCATCTCTTAGCACTTTTGAAATATTTGTGTTTTGAAAATATTGATCTCTCCATATTCACTGAGTAAATGAGTACTTTAGTAATCTGTTATGGTGTCAGAGTGTGAAAATGGGAATCTCACACCTTCGTAAAGATATGCTTGAAGAGCATCACCAGTGTGAAATATTGGTAACACTTCACAAGCATGTCCATGTTACTGTACATATGCAACAATGCAAGGACGGATACATGCATAGAACGTAAAAGAAAGTCACAATCATTTTTCAAATACTTGTCAGATGTTGTCACACACATTATGTGATGTGCTGTAGATTAGATTGATTCTCTCAACGTTGACCACATTTGTGCTCACCTGCAGTGAGGAACCTCTGTCACTGTCAGTAAACAATGATGAATAGCCTTCCATTTCCTCCTAAAGTGGTTATGATGTTCAAGTCAGTTATTAAGAGTAATTTCTAAAAACTCTCTGGCTCGCTGATAAGTAATTCTTGGACACAAAATGACAGCTGTTAAGATGCCAGATGTGCTTATGGCGTGAAATAAACACATTGGGGACACAATGATGGCCGATATTACAAAACCATGTTACATTTTATGCACAATATTTCAAATTACTGAGTTGACATTTTTAATGCCATTTTCTGACATTAAACCAGGGGTTTCAAATGACTGGCCTCAAGTGTTACTGTTATTAAATGCAGTCTTCAAATCAATTTTAATTTTCTACATTTATGGTGTGGCCTTTAATGTTAATATATATATATATATATATATATATATATATATATATATATATATATATATATATATATATATATATATATATATAATATATATACACTCATCTAAAGGATTATGAGGAACAGCATACTAATACTGTGTTTGACCCCCTTTCGCCTTCAGAATTGCCTTAATTCTACGTGGCATTGATTCAACAAGGTGCTGAAAGCATTCTTTAGAAATGTTGGCCCATATTGATAGGATAGCATCTTGCAGTTGATGGAGATTTGTGGGATTCACACCCAGGGCACGAAGCTCCCGTTCCACCACATCCCAAAGATGCTCTATTGGGTTGAGATCTGGTGACTGTGGGGGGCATTTTAGTACAGTGAACTCATTGTCATGTTAAAGAAACCAATTTGAAATTATTTTAGCTTTGTGACATGGTGCATTATCCTGCTGGAAGTGGCCATCAGAGGATGTGTACATGGTGGTCATAAAGGGATGGACATGGTCAGAAACAATGCTCAGGTAGGCCGTGGCATTTAAACAATGCCCAATTGGCACTAAGGGGCCTAAAGTGTGCCAAGAAAACATCACCCACACCATTACACCACCACCAGCAGCCATCACAGTGGTAACAAGGCATGATGGATCCATGTTCTCGTTCTGTTTACGCCAAATTCTGACTCTACCATCTGAATGTCTCAACAGAAATCAAGACTCATCAGACCAGGCAACATTTTTTCAGTCTTCAACTGTCCAATTTTGGTGAGTTTGTGCAAATTGTAGCCTCTTTTTCCTATTTGTAGTGGAGATGAGTGGTACCCGGTGGGGTCTTCTGCTGTTGTAGCCCATCCTCCTCAAGGTTGTGCGTATTGTGGCTTCTAAGTAGTTATTTAAGTCAAAGTTGCTCTTCTATCTGCTTGAATCAGCCGGCCCATTCTCCTCTGACCTCTAGCATCAACAAGGCATTTTCGCCCACAGGACTGCTGCATACTGGAGGTTTTTCCCTTTTCACACCATTCTTTGTAAACCCTAGAAACGGTTGTGTGTGAAAATCCCAGTAACTGAGCAGATTGTGAAATACTCAGACCGGCCCGTCTGGCACCAACAACCATGCCACTCAGACCGGCCCGTCTGGCACCAACAACCATGCCACGCTCTAAATTGCTTAAATCACCTTTCTTTCCCATTCTGACATTCAGTTTGGAGTTGAGGAGATTGTCTTGATCAGGATCACACCCCTAAATGCATTTAAGCAACTGCCATGTGATTGGTTGATTAGATATTTGCATTAAGGGGAAATTTGAGCAGGTGTTCTATATAATCTATATATAACATATAATAAATTGTACTTTTTTTTTATTACAGGCCTAAAACAAATGTAAACATAAGTATTATTCTTTTTCTGTCTGACATCAGAGACCATACAGTATTATACATTTTGTAGCATTGTGTAGAAATCTCACCCACTACTCAAGTTCATTGATACACATCAGGCACTAGCTGGTGCTATAATAAGCACACTTGTATTTTGGATCATATATCTTGAACTGTAAGGTTAACCAGACTTAAAGGTCCCATGGCATGGATTGTTTTATTATTTTGTAATGTGTCCTGAGGTGTACTTATATTGTTAGCATGGTTTTTACATCAAAAAATGTCATAATTTAGAAATAAAAGGCATTTATATATGATATTATATAAATATTAGCCCACTGGCTTAAATGCTTTGTTTCAAGAGGCGTTTCTGCTGTGAGACAGCAGTGAAAACACAGACTGTTGTGATTGGCTGACATCTGCATTTGAAATGAGATTACGTGGGGAGGGGGCGTGGTTTAGTCAGGCGAGCAGCTGCAGCGCTGCCTGCCTGCCAGTCCAGGGAGAGGCAGGGAGAGCTAAGGGAAAAATTGCTGAGGAAGTGTTATTGTATCGAGTTGTTGAGAGCGCTGTGCGTGCACAAATTTATTTTGTTTGTATCTGAGAACTCTGAATAAACACGATTGCAACGTTATTTCTCTCACAAAATGCTTTCACCGCAGCTAACACCGCAAACAAACACGACATCGACATGAATACACTAAGAGCTTCTGT
Source organism: Pseudorasbora parva (assembly GCF_024679245.1). Lineage (NCBI taxonomy): Eukaryota > Metazoa > Chordata > Actinopteri > Cypriniformes > Gobionidae > Pseudorasbora > Pseudorasbora parva. Next base: position 15,729,163 of record NC_090188.1, read on the forward strand.
TGAGAGCTTCTGTTATACGTGATTGACATATCTGAACATTATAAAGTGTCATTTGATTGCTCTCTGAAGTTTAATCATTTAAATAACAGATTTGTTTTATGCTGCTAACAGAAACAACGTGAAGTTGATTGTTTTAGTCACTGGCTTGATTCACTGATGCATCTAGACGGCCAGACTGACAGTATTAAACGATTTAGGAATAAAGTCTGTGTAAACTTGAATAATTATCTACACATCACTGATCCCAGATCAGGCATTAATGAACACTATTACTCACTGTTTATAGTGGTGCTGTTGAATCCATATGGTAAAGCCTGTGCTGTTGACATTGCGACTGATAAACTGAATCCATGCTCTACTAATTCTCTGGGCAGGCAAAGCAGAGGAAGGGGCGGTAACCTTTCCTGGTATGACGTCATAACAGGAGAATTCAAGATCAGCTCGTCTGGGCTCTCATTTTCTCAAAGGCAGAAAAAGACAGCCAGAACTCGGTTTACATCGATCAACATTTCTAGCCTCTTGGGGACAATATTCAGGCTAGGGGAACTCATATTAATGTTAAAAAACCTCATAAAATTAAAATTTCATGCCATGGGACCTTTAATATTTCTCCCCTGATTTCTTGAGTCACGCCTTACAAAATTATTTCAGATTATTTCCCCCGCTAATTTAGCTCTTCTGTGAAATCTACTTTTTTGAACTCCACCTAGGCCATTTGTCCAATTCTCATAAAGATTGATATGATTCATCCCTATCCTACTGCGTTACCCCCTTTATACTTCGTTTTTTAGTCCTTGCTTATTTAAACAACTTTGTATAAGTCATGAAAAGCAAACTATCCCTCAATAACTCTTTAACTGCACCAATAACTGCGTATAGTTCAAATTCATGGTTGTGGAAACAATATTGACACTCCTGTTTTAAACAGCTTTTTTTCCCTATACTGCTTTTGCAATTTGCAAAGCAATCATATGTTTATTATAAGACTGCACATAAATAATGATGCGGTTGTTGTGGAGTTGAAATCGGAAATGTGTCTACTACTGGCTAGAAGTTCAGAAAGGTGCTTTGATTCAGGGAGCTCACTCTTGACTCTGAAGCCTCTGAACCTGGTCTCCATAGCAACTAGAACAATGGGAGCAGTTGCTGCTGGTATCATTATATGCTGCTTGATGACTGGGATGTTTGAAGTTAAGATGGAGTTGTCCTGAGTTTGCTATACTAATGAGATAGACATGTCATGGCCAGTGTTGGCATTCATATGATACCTGTATGGTCTCTCTAGTTAATTCATCCGCAATATATGCCTTTCTTACTCTCACTTTTCTCATTATTGTGCATATAGCCAAAATTGTGCAATTTGTGAATGAGATGGTTGAAGACCTTAGATCAAGCGTCATGGTCTGCACAATGCAACATGACCCCACCCTCACAGTCAATCTTCCTAAACACATGTCAAGAACTCACACGCCATTGCATTTCTTTTTAGAGTGAAGCCAGTGAACAGATGCCCGCTCAGCTGGAATTATGGCTCTTATTGCGGTGAGCTCAGTATTTAACACTGTGGATGATGTCATTGTTGCTCTAGTTTGACTATACGCCTGTGCCCAATTACATGTTGCAGATGGTTGATTTCAGACATTTGCAACTGCAGAATTCAGTTTGTTTAGTGCATGCGGATGGAGAGTTTTATTTGAAGTACAATACTAATACAAAATGTATAATGTTTTTATGTGAGAACATGAAACAGTAGGGTGTGGTGTCCTTATGCCAAGTGATGAGCGGATGCTGAAGATGAGCTGTTCAGAAGGGGCGGTAGGTCCACAGGCACAGAGGCAGAAAGTCATCATCTTAATGGTGGCCTGGATATGTCAAGCCGTACCTTTGTGGGGCTTGTGCAAAGAGATGTGATCCTGGATCAAGTACTGCAATAAAATTTTGCCCAGTGGAGTAGTACAAAAAAAAGTAGGTTATATTGTCCAGTGGTGTATCTTAATCAATGCCCCCCAACAAAAAATGAAATAAAAATAAAATACCCTGTCAAACGATTAAAATTTTAATCACGATTAATCACATGATTGTGTTGAGTTAACACACGATTAATCGCAATTTAATCACATATATGTTTTATATGTTGTAAATGTATCTTAAATTAAGTTTGAATTAAGTTTTTAATACTCTAATCAACATATATGGACAAATATGCATGCTTTAAGCAAATGTCCGTTTATTATTAGTGAAACTTATTAACATACTTATTCAATAATAATCAATAATACAGCATGAAAACTACACTCTAAAAAATGCTGGGTTCAAAATAACCCAAGTTGGGTTGAAAATGGACAAACACAGAAATTGGGTTGTTTGAATGGGTCCATTCACTGGGTTCAAACAACCCAATTTCTGAGTTTGTCCATATTCAACCCAACTTCAACAACTTGGGTTGTTTTTAACCCAGCATTTTTTAGAGTGTATGTATCAAAGGTCATAGATGTTTATCAAAGAACTTGTTCATGTCTCTTAAGCATAATCTTAAAAATTAAGAACAAGTAAAGATTTCTCTCATTTTAAGAATATAAATAAAGGTAGTATTACTGGCAGTTTAGTTCAGAACAGGGCACAGTTCGTATGTCTAATATGGTTAAACAGAAAATATGGTAGCTTATAGGCAATAACTGCACTTTTGTTTTAGAATATTAATGTTAACCATTTTCTTTCAGTATTAATGTTTGCTGCTGCATTCTTTACATCTGTGGCTTATCTCGATTTCTCCAACTATGAGCTACGCCATGGATCAAACAGAAAATGCGTGCTGCGTTTACGCGCGTTAATACATTTAGTGCCGTTAAAATTAATTTGCGTTAACGCGTTATTAACACGTTAACTTTGACAGCCCGATAAAATACACAATAGTATTTTTTTTGTTCACTAGCACCTTTTGATTTAATCAAAAACAAATAAAGACAGTGCTTTCTAAAATTTGATTACAGATTATTTTTGACCACATTACAGTTGTGAAAATAGTTGCTTTAAACTTATATTTCTTGTGAAAAGTGATAAATCTGAAATTAATGATTCACTATGCAAGTAGGTGATTATCTTCTCCCCCCCCCCCTTTTTTTTTCTTCTTCGGATAATATTTTCTTACAGTTGCTTTGGCATTAGGCTATATAAAAGCCAATCATTCAAGGGGTTGGATTGAACATTAGCTTATTAGCATTTTCTGGTAAAAATGAACAACAGTGAATAAAGATCTGGTCTAAGTTTCACAAACGAATGCTGATAGGCTGAATGAAAAATTAAATATAGATAAAGAGATGTTTTCGGTAACATCATAAAAACACTACATGTTACACAGGCATGTAGTGAATTCTACTTGAATTCATATTTAGTCAGCACTTGATAGTAAAGGTTGTAAAACCTCTCACTACTTTCTGTAAGGAAACCTACGCTGCATGCTGTGTCTGCGTGAGACTGTTGCTTACTATCTAATTTAAGAAGTCAAACTAACTTTATTTAATCGTTTTTCTCTTTATTACTATAGCATTTGTTACAGTATGAAAAATAGCATCCTACACATTGAAACTGTGAGTGCTATAAGGAAAAATACATTCCAATAATAGATTATAAATGTATAATCTATTATAATCCATTATAGATTATAAATGTATATATTCAACTTTCTTTAAAAAGCTGGTTTGTATTTAAAAAACTATTTCTTTTTTAAATGGTGTATAATATTGTATTATGCATTTGCTGCTTTGTGAGTATTCATTTTGTTATCCGTCCGTCCGTCCGTCCGTCCGTCTATCTATCTATCTATCTATCTATCTATCTATCTATCTATCTATCTATCTATCTATCTATCTATCTATCTATCTATCTATCCATCTATCCATCTATCCATCTATCCATCTATCCATCTATCCATCTATCCATCTATCCATCTATCCATCTATCTATCTATCTATCTATCTATCTATCTATCTATCTATCTATCTATCTATCTATCTATCAATCAGCCTGACAAGCCAGACCCACATCAAGATGTTTGGTCTAGAAATTTACCATAGACAGGGCTCAATCCGAGGGGCGGGATAAACGGTTATCTTTCAAACTCCCTCTGCACGTGATAGGACAGCGCTACAACCAACCAGAGCTTGTTGATAGATTAAACATTCACCGTATCCGGTCGGCAAAACTCCGAACACATCTTCCCTTTTTAAGAATGACTTCAGTGCCGTTCTTTTCTCAGAGAAAAGCTCAACTCCAAGTCTTCCAGAGTCGCGGTCAAAGCTGATTCGAAAGACCGCCGCCGTTCGCCAGTTTCTGTGTTTACTAGAAGCACGCAAACGCAACTCGGCCGTCGTCATTATGGCCCCGCCCGCCAACTCTATACACGACGTGATTGGCCCGTCCAGATTGTGAGGAATACAGCTCAGAAGGGTATTGATAGTTCCTAGGCGACACTTGCGGGCAGATTAAATTTGCTGCCGCTAGGGTGCGTCCAGATTTCTAGGCTATCTATCTATATCTAAATAAATAAATAATATATCCAGTCACCCTGCTGACTCTTTTGCATGTTGGTGGGCCCTGTTGAATCAAACCCTCGGTTTACATTACTGTTTTGTGACCTTGACTGAGCTGTTCCAGCTTTATCAGGCTCAGTTAAAAGCAACAAGAGCACTTTGGAGATATCGTATTCTCTTTCTTTCCTGAGGTGCAGGTGTCTTCCAAGAAATATTCAGCACTTATTGAACGGTAGGATTCCTAGTAATGGATATTGCATAGAATCTCTTTCAAGTTAGACTTTGATGGTCATATCTTGGAGGTTTTTTGTAACCTTTTGTGATTGGATAGGGTTTTAATTCATAATCCTAATATGCCAGTTCAATCCAAGCCGGTTTGCAGAAATTTTTCTTTCTTTTTTTTCTTTCTTCCATATTAGGACAGGCAGACATGGGCCATGTGTGTGCAAGGCTTTGCATGATTTTTTTCTTTTAATCCTCACCACCACAGACCTTCTATAATCATTCTTCATATGCTCAAAAAGAGGGGGAAATGCAGTAACATCCACATGTATCAAAGATCCCCCCTCACCCCTTGAATCTTAGACTTACCCTGCCTTGGTTTTCTTGTAATACGTTCCTTGGCGGATCATTTAGCATATGGGTTTAGCTTTTCAGCTTTTGCTTCACGTAGCGACAGAGGATCATGTTTATCTAGTGATAGCCTCACTATTAATGTCTAAAAGGCCATTTCTTCACGAGTCATTTGCCGCTAATGTAGACTAGCAGTAACGAGCCATCTTGGAAGCACCCTGTAATGCAACTTTTTACTGGTCATTCCAGGTCCAGATCTGAAGTACCTGTGGTGACAGTAGGGATGAGCTCAAAGCTGAATACCTTAGGAAAGGCACGACTAGTTAGTCCTACTGAATTACACACACACACACACACATACACACAAACACACAAACTATAATAAATATTTTTATTTATTATAGTTATAATTATCATAATTATATTTTACTTATTTTATTTATAATAGGCTACTTATATTTATTATACAATTTTTTAATAAGAATAAAAAAATACAAAAAATAGGCTATACATAGGCTATATCTGTCATGGTGTTTCTTATATTCTTTATATTCTATATATTTAATACATGTAATAAAATAAATAAAACAACACTATTTTACTTAAAAATAGAAAATGATTTTATGAATTATACTATGTATGTTTACAATATAGAAATGATAAATTGAGTAGTTACATCTAAAATTGGGGTTTCCTACAGTTATGGCACGTTTCTGATTCAAGCCCCGCCCACTCGTTTCTGCCCGAATATAGTTACAGAAACAGATACATTTTTCACCGCAACAGATACATTTACAGATAATGGCTTTGCTGCTCACGCCTAACGTGTAGGACTGCCTAAGTATTGAGATGGATGGAGAAATTCGTATTCATTTCCTCAGTGTTTGTTACTTGTTGTTTAGAAACGAGATTGCTCAGATGTGCCTGTGACAAGTCTACCTGGTCTGCTTGACACCCCATTTGACATGTTCCAGATTGAATCTCACTCCGCGCAGCACTGCCTTTTGCGATTGATTAACATCCCGGCAGCCACACTGCAGTGCTTGCAAAACACTGGAAGCTTGCACCAATATTTGGCCACATGAATAGGAGTGGGGGGAAATGATAAAGCATCTATGTGGAGGCTAAAAATAGCACCGTAATAGTTTCCTCATCTATAGTGAGTCATTGTGTGTTGCCTGGGCCTGCCTGACTTCACACGCATAAACTTGCTCGCATAGGCTGCAAACAAACACCCAAGTTAGCTGACTCAGCAAAAACCTGCCATTGTGCTCCTCCACTGTGCAGCTGCAATAAGGCCACTGTTATGAGAGAGTGCAGGAGTAATGAAAAGCCAGAATGAAAGAGGAAGTGTACAATGAAAAAAGGCCCTTATAGACCGCCTTATAGAGTGGCTGTGCAATGACTTTTTAAATTTTTCAACAGCAACGTTAGTGGGTCGTTTGACATCACAGTCACAGTTTGCGTGCTAGAAAGCAAAACGAAAGGGGAAAAAAACACATTTGGTTTAGCGGTTTAATTGAAATCACAAGCCCTAATTAAACGTTTGTTCCATGATAAGGTCATGTGGGTAATTGCCATTCCTGCCGCTTATCAAGCTCTGTCAATAGCTGATTAACAACTGTTACGAGTTCAAGAAGTTTGCGTGTACGCTGATTTGGCAGCTTTGCAAAGTCCAAAATCCGCTTTGGCCAGTGGCGATACATAGTATTTTGCCTTCAAAGGGCAAAGGCCTGATTTCATCAGTGGCTTATCACTATTAGTGGAATGGTGTGAAACTGGATATGTGCCAATGTGGCACATATTCGAGGCTTATATAGTCAGTGCTAGCATAACACACTGGATTGTATTACTGTTTATGAGTTGAAAAAGTGTTTCCATGTTTTATGCAATGTTAAAACATATTGATGCTTGTTGTGTTGTCATAGTTTTTGCGCCGTCACTATCTCTCCAGTGCAATGACTGATGTATAACACAATTTCTAGATTCACAGAGGTCCAGTAGATGCCATTAATGGCTCATTGGGACGGTAAACCCTGATCTGGCTTGCATTTCCACTGCCAACGGTACGCTAACTTGATAGGCATGGTGTTTGCCGGAAAGTATCGATCAACATCATTCTCGCACAAAGAAGAAAGCGACACTAACCAACAATTGAGGAAATACTGCAGATTTTGTGGCTGTTTGTCACAAAACAAAAAGCATTGTGTTGCAACTGTATTGTGTTTCAATTGTGTATTAAAACATGGCACTTCTTGTGTTGTCATTCCCCTTGTAGTGACAATTCTCTGTCAACATTCTGCAGTGAGTCTAGCACCACCCTTTGGGTACTGGACTACTGTGCTAGTTAATGTCCTAAAATTGTGGTATAATTTGGTAGTGTCTGTATTTTGGAAACATTCACAACTTCTGACAATTGTAATGGACATAACTGCGTAACGTACTGTACTGTACTGCTCGGTGGATCTCACTGCAGGTTATACTTACATGTGTGTTCTTGCAACCTTAAAAGGATAGTTAACCCAAAAATTTAAATTAAACATTTACTCACTTTCATGTCCAACCTCTTCTTTTGTGGAACACGGAAATGCTTTTAAATAAATTCAGTGTGATCCACAACATTGTTTTAAAAGATTTTGTGTTGCACTGAAGAAAAAAAAAAAAAAGTCATACAGGTTTGAAAGGACATGCAGGTAAGTGGTTTTGGATGAACCACTGTATACCTTTAAATATCATCATTATTATACTTTATTAGAGAGCCATTTCTAGGAACCAGCTGGAGGCGCAAATGTGGACCCCAAGCAAAAAATGTACATGCTAAGAACATTTAAGCGACTAGTATTAGCATAAGAAAGATGCAGTTTAACTGGCTACACGATTATGAGAAAAAAAATCATAATTGTCGATTATTCCCTTGAAATTGTAATTGCGATTATTAAACACAATTATCAAAATTTACATTGAATGATGTTTTGAATAGCTTTATACTAGGGGTGTAACAATACACTTGTCACAATTCTATATAAATCACAATACTTAACATATCAATGACCTTATTGATATTTTAAGACAAAATATATATGTATTTTTTACTTCCATTATTATTATTATTATTATTATTATTATTATTATTATTATTATTATTATTATTATTATTATTATTATTATTATTAAAATATTATTATTGTATTATTATCAGGACTCACAAATATTCCCCCACTGCATCATTATACATTATATTCAGTCACTGAAACTCCAAGTTTTACATTAACGATGTTAAATCAGACAATGCACTGGCAATTTGGGGATATCTTTGCAATCTTGAGATAAAATCCTGTGTCCTTTAAGTCGGAGACCAAGACAAGGCAGAGGAGAAATGCAGTCAAGACCGAGACAAGGCCAAGACCTTCAAACAATGGTCTTAAGACCAGTCTCAAGACCAAGACCAGTCTCGAGTACTACAAAACTACCATACATACCATACATATGGCTCTTGTTAGAGGGCAACGCTTTGCTTTTCCGGCATTGCAGTCAGAACGAATCATTCTGCTCATCTCCATTTCCTAGAAATTTGTCTGGACAAAGACTAATTTATTCATATATAACACAGAACATCTGATATGAACACTATGGTAAAGGAAATATACATCCTTTTCCAATTTAAGTAAACATTTCTACATTTAGCGTTTTGGAGTTGATTCTAAAACCTCAGAAATGGACGTGAAGCTTTCAGATTGGCATATAGCCTTGACATTTTCCTCCATCATCTAGCACTATTTTTTCCTTCTTAAAGTAATTAGTAATCAAGCATTCATATGGTCTAATCATCAGTTTCTATAGGAGGTAGTGGTTGTAACAGTGGAATTTGTGTGTGAGCGTGTTAAATAGCGCTTTTCCTTGCAACTTTTATTTTAGACCGTCTGGTCTGAACGGCAGCAGATTCTGATTACTTCAAAGTTTTCATCTCCTTTAATCTTCAGTATTAATGAAGTAATTAGTAATTAAGTGAAGATTTTCAGTAATCTCCTGAAGGCCTGCACTCATCTCACAAATAAATGATTAAAAGTGTAACTGACATCCCCACCAGTACGGGAGGTAAATGATGTAAAGGGAAATGGTCATTCGCTTATCTCTTAATATTCTTTGACCACGAGAGAACATGTGCGGCTTTTCGGATTAAACCTCCACAATGACGCACACAAATAAACAAAAGGATAAATGCACTTAAGGATATACGCACATAGACATTTTAAAGGAACAATCTTTCATCAGCTTGAAATCAATTCATCCAGCTCAGGCACAAGCGTATGCAGAAGACCTTGATTTCAACTTCAAAGATAGTGCGAGAAAATGAAATTGCCCACAGAAGGGGAATAGAGAGAGAGAGAGAGAGAGAGAGAGAGAGAGAGAGAGAGAGAGAGAGAGAGAGAGAGAGAGAGAGAACACTGCTATTACATAGATGCTGTGCTTGCCAACTCCAATAAATCCTGCATCCATTATTTTGTCTGTCAAAGAGATAAGAAAATGTTCAGTTTTCTATGCTTGAGAAACTTGATAAAGAAATATCCCTGAACATGGACATCAGCTTGTTCAAACAGTATACAGTAGCACCCCTATTCAAATGCTAATTCATGCTGGATTCAAAAATAGTCATTCTTGTATATTGGGGAAAAGGGTTGTTGGGGACTGCAGTTTCATTTGCTGTTTAGAGGCCGTGTTTGCATCAAAATGGCTACTTTGTGGGATTATTGCATTGCTTTCTGATGAAAATGTTTGCATTATTTAGATATGAGGAGCTGAAAATGAAATCGCTTTAGCTAAGCGCTTGGTTGCATAAACATGAAGCCTAGTCCTACTACAAGGGACTCTTCCCATATTCCCTTTTCGGTAATTCGAACTTTACAACTGTCTTGGAAACCAGGATAAATACTGAAAGGAGAACTGCAAGCGGCAGGCGTATGCATTCATATGCTACCAGAAGTCACAAAATTGTGATAATTATGCCAGGTTTTTGTGAATGCACTCTTGATTAAGCTTAGACACTTCTACTTTATTGATTATAACTTCCTTTACAGAAAATAATTCATGTCAGCTAAATGTTAAATTATATAGTTATTGAATGTCTAAATTAGATTTAGTTAGATCTAGGGTTGTCTCAGCCTCATGCAGACATCCTGCACAAGGACCGTTGGCTGAATGCCTGATGCAAAAGGCACAAAATGGGAAACACCTCGGGAGTTGTGTAGTCTTCAACTGTCCCAATTTGCACTTAAAAGGTTTTTTGTTTTTTGGCACATGTGTATCTGGATATTTGAGCATGCTGAAACAATACTTTTATAATTTGGCAATTTCCCTTGATGCAATCGAATGTGAACCCTTCGAATGTACACAGCTTTCATCTGATTTATTGAGTTCTACAGGATTTCCAGGAGATGTGTGTGGCCTTTTTTTAATGGTCCCCCTGGAAGCAAAGCCATGGAGATTCCAAACCCCGTCATGGAAAAAGCAAGCCATTGTGTTTACAACTGTGACAATGAGTGCTTATCAGGATCAACTAAATAATGGATTTTCAAAAGAATGTAACATTCATGGTGCCTTTGTTGAAGTAAATTTGCACAACTTTCTGGAATGATTAAGATGCACGCCAGTCTATTATCATTTTACATTGACTTCACATTTTCACAGCCCTAAACATTAACATACTGTGATTGGTTGCTTTGCATGTCCGTCAGATGTCCTCTTGAGCGGTTTGTGGCTAGTGAAAGCATGGGAAATGGAGTCCAGACCTTCTGCCATCAATCTGAAGGTCTGGCCATGCAAGACCAGATCTATTGTGTCAACTTTTAATTTTGTAATTAGTATATTTTTAATATTGAGTAACAGGATAAAATTGTTTAACATGACAAACCAACTAACACCACAAAACATAAAATAATAATAATAATAATAATATATATATATATATATATATATATATATATATATATATATATATATATATATATATATATATATATATATATATATATATAAAATAATAATAAAAAAAACATTTTAATTAGAAAACAGTTTAATTAGAGAAATAAAATAAAAATTACATAAATTGTAAATACTGCAAGTTTTTCTACAAGTTAGTGTAGTACCAAGGGACATTGCAAAAATGAAATGACTTAAAATTCACCACTATGTTCACCTAATGTAATATTAAACATTTTATTTAAAGGGTTAGTTCACTCACAATTGAAATTGATGTCATTAATGACTCACCCTAATGTCGATCGACACCCTTAAGACCTCCGTTTATCTTCGGAACACAGTTTAAGATATTTTTAGATTTAGTCCGAGAGATTCTGTCTCTCCATAGAAAATGCACAGTATACTGTCCCTTTCCAGAAGGACCAGAAAGGTAATAAAACATCATCAAAGTAGTCCATAATAAAGATTCAAAAGGTTATGAATCAGCGTATTGATTCATGATTCGGATCACCAATGTCATGTGATTTCAGCAGTTTGGCAGTTTGACACGCGATCCGACTCATGAATCAATACGCTGATTCATAACCGTTTGAATCTTTATTTGAGGATTGAAAACAAACCCGAAATATAAGCCAATGCTGAATAATTATTTTTTTATCATAATGTATTTTCGATGCTTCAAGAGATTCTAATTAACCCACAGATGTCAAATATGGACTACTCTGATGATGTTTTTATTACCTTCCTGGACCTTCTAGAAAGGGATAGTATACTGTGCATATGTTTTCTATGGAGAGACAGAAAGCTCTCTGACTAAACTTAAACTATGTTCCAAAGATGAACGGAGGTCTTACGGGTGTGGAATGAGTCATTAATGACATAAATTTCATTTTTTGGTGAACTAACCCTTTAAGATTTTAATATGATTTTGTGACACTGAATAGCTCACTGTATTATCCTGTAAATGACGATGACATGGAAATGTACAGCATTGTAAGATTGAGCATGAAGACAATACTCAAACATGCCATCCCAGATTCCGGCTGTGAATCAACCTGCTTAAACCCTCTGCTAAGACCAAACCATACTTCAGTTTGTACTCTCACCTCCCTCGGCAAACAGCTTGCTCCGTCTCCCTTCTTTCTCACTCAAATCCTCTCAAACTGTCCAAACTACAGGAAGCAGATGGTGTTCTCTGTTTTTAGTGGGTGTTTTCTCTGCCATGTCTCTGCTCCCTTATTAAAGCAATGCTTCTTGATTTATGGTATCGCTGACTGTAAGACTGTCGAGTTTTAGAAAGGACTTTGGCTGATATGTCATGTTGTAAAAGAGGCAGGGCGCCATTTTGTCGCCCCTGTCTGGCATGTTTGGTGCTGAGGGTGGCTTGAGGTACATCGGGATGTCAAGGTCGTAAATCACATGCATTGTGCTTTGGTGGGGTGGAGGAATTGTCTTCAGTTGCTGAGCGTGAACCATCCCAGCTATCTCCTCACATGCTGATAAGACTTTCCAGGAGCATAAATATATATATATGCACAGATCTGCCAAGAAAGCACAATGGGAAATGGTTAGCATGCTGGTGTGCATGTTTAAAGGCACGCATTCAGATACGCTTTCTCTCCCTGTCTCTCACATAAACTGTAAATTATGCACAGGGATGTTAGCATGCACATGCTGTATGCCAGTTGCCTTTCTTGATAAGGGTGTTTTCACATATGTATTGCCTTTCCTTCAGGTTGATTTATCGCCATTTAATAATTAACATATTTTGCATCATGTTCTTGCATACCCTGAACTTAAAGAATAAGGTCTGGTCCATATTGCACAGTGTTAGTTCCCAAAAAAATGTATTCACTTATGCTAATGTATTTCCAAACCTGTACAACACAATAAGATATTTTGAAGAATATTGGCAACCAAACCGTTTTAGTTACCATTGACTTGAGGTGGAGTTGGGGTAGGTTTAAGGTTGAGCTGACGTGGCTTCTTATCACAGAATAAGGCAGACAATTCATTATTTTATAGTGTTCTACACAGTGATGAAGTCTATATCAATTAGCACTTATATACTTTATTATTATTAAAATACCCGAGAAGGCTCGAAGAACTCAAATACACCATATTCAGCCTCAGTCTTCGTTTAATCAAAGTGTTTCTATCTTCTTTTTATTCAAAAGAATAAAAGCTACGCAGCGCTAGCGTCACATTAGGGATTTCCTGAAAACATCATCACATTACTTCTCTCTGAGGCAAATGTGGTATTTCTGCTCAAGGGCGCCCTCTGGCCTCCAATATAAATGAAACATGAGTGGTTTAGCGTCCAGCAGGGCTCACTCCATCCTATATTGCTTAAAAAAAGGAAAAATAATACTTTTCTAAACAAATGTATATGACAATCCATATGATATCCTCCGGTGTACAGGATCTTTTTTTCCCCATCTTCCATCTTCCCAGCTCATATTTCATATTAAAGAAATATATATTCATTTGGTTACAGCATGATAATGCACGACCCCATATAGCAAGGATCTTTACACAATTCATGGAAGCTGAAAACTTCCGAGTTCCTGTATGGCCAGCATATTTACCGGACATGTCACCCATTGAGCATGTTTGGGATGCTCTGGATTGCCGCATACGAGAGCGTGTTCCAGTTCCTGCCAATATCCACAACTTCGCATGGCTATTAAAGAGAAGTGGACCACCATTCCACAGGACAAAATCAACAAGATGCGTTGCACTGCGCAACACAAATGGTGGTCACACCAGATATTTACTTTTTTTTTTTTTGGACCCCACATTAAGAAAATAATGTTAGATTTTTTTAGGTGAACTAAACCCTTTAATCTAGCTGCACACCGCCTAGCTAGAAAGGAAGTGGCAGCTTGATCAACACCTAAAGCAACCTCAAACACATTTTGTTTTCACATGTAATTTATGATGAGTTTATATAGATAACACAATTTTAGAGTTTCTGACTGTACAGAAGACTTTCTGACTGTCTTTTTCTGTAATCAGAATTTGTAGAAAGAATTATTTAACCAGTTAACAAGGTAGAAAACGGTTCTGATCATGGATATGTAGTTTGTATGTAACTGTATATTTTCATAAACATGTTATACAACTTACGCAGCAAACTTTGGCACAAAAAGCGTACCTGGTTCTTATCAAAGGATGTTGTTGTCCAGACAATGGAACTGCCGTCTCTTGCAGCAGATCTGCGTTTTGCACACAACGGAGGAAATCCTGCAGCTGTTTTGAATGTTTGTAGCATTTTATGAGTTCTTCATGAGTTATCAGCTGGTAAAAATAAACCATACATATATATACACACACAGAATGATCGTGTTTAATACAGCACACAGCAGTTTTAAATGTTCAGTAAGCAAGCTCCTTCTGGAAAAATATGTGTGATAAAAGCCGACCAATCAGGTTGTGACCGTATCCATATGCATTTGGTTTAGTAACTTTAGGTTCACTGTTAAAAATACCAGCGTGAACGCTAAGCGGACCTGGGGCCTATTGCACAAAACTAGGATAAGGGATTAAGCCGGGATACCTTGGTGATCCTGGCTCAATTTATCCGCTAATATACCGTAATCTTTCATTATCGTTATCATTCTTGGTGTGAGTGTGCCTTCAGGGTACATTTACACGACAGTGGTGTACCATATTTTGCATCCAGATGACAAGCTCACCGATATCCAGGGTTAATCCCTTATCCTAGTTTTGTGCAATAGGCCCCAGGACTATATGTTTTGTTTTTGTTTTTTGGTTGGGACCAAACGAACCGAACTACAAGTGTGAACGCACCTTAAGTCTTACACAGAAGCTTGAACTATATCCTTGTAAACACAATTTTACTTACTGCAGCATCTAGACTTCCAATCTCATTAGAACTGTAAATGTGTTGATTGTTCTTGCCAGTTTTGTGAGAAACGTGCATCAGAAGGTCATCGAACAGACTGTGGGTGTGCCGTCTGAGACTATTTTCATCCTCAGACAACAGTTTGTGTATAATCATTTTTTTTTTTTTTTTTTTATTTTGCTTGTGATTTAAATATTTTAATTCCGAGGATAGAGATTTGGCTTCATTCATTTAGTTTTTCTTAGAGTTTGTAAATTTAATGAAGATTAACAGACTGAGGGGTTGAGACGCCCTACTTTCCTCAAACTCAAATGTGAGTCTGCTATCAAACATTAGGAGATCTGAAGGATGAAGGAAGGAGGGAGAAAGATCAGAGAGTCTAGTTTGTCTAGTCTACTTTGACTCTCCTGTGCTAGTCACATCCCTATCATTTTTTTTTTTTTTTTGTGGTTCTGTTTATCTCCATCTGTCGAGTTGTGCAATATGCAATGTGCCTTCTTCCCCAGAGAAACATCTGGAGCAATATTCATATGGCTTTAGCTTACAAAAAAACAACAATTTCCCTAGAGGTGCTAAATAAAAGGCACATTTCTATATCATCTAATTAACTTTAATGTAAAGTTGCTTTTCAGTTGTCAGTCCTCTGCTTTGGTGATGATAGGTTTGGTGCTCTGACAAAAAAACAAAACAAAACAAAAATCATTTAGTTTGCCAGACTTCTTAATTTTCTATTCATTGGTGTGCAGGTCATAGGAGGCATCCAGCCGTGCATGTGTCCGCCTGGGCCTGTGATTCTATGGGCTTTTTCTCTGGCTAGTCTCAGCCTCTGATGTCTGATCAAAGCCTTTTCTTGCTGTTCTCTCCTCTGACTGAATAAGAGCCCCAGGAGTCCAAGGCCCACCTGCCTAACAGACTAGAACAGAGAGAGGAGTGATGGATCAATGAAAACAATGACCAAAAAAAATAAAATAAAAATAAAACCCACACACTGGCATAGCCACAGTAAGAAAAAAAAAGAGCTTATTGGGAGGGAGGATAAAGGCAAAGCTTCTTTAAGGGTTAGCATAATTAGACTGGTCAGTCTATAGTGGCGCCAGTGTCAATCCCACACTCACCCTCATTCCACTCAACCCATAAAATCAAATTATTAGTACTGCACTGTCTGAAATGACATTTACCACACACACTGGTAGCCATTATCTTGTTTGTGTACAGTGCCATATCACAATAAATGAGAAGGCCTTTCCCCGTTGAATGCTTAGACCAGAATGAATTTATAGGCCAGATGGTTAGTCTAGAAGGTTTACGAAGATGGCCGTGCTGTTCAAAATATATATAAAGGGATCTAGTAAACTAGCAATGTCTTTCTGGCGAAGCTGGTTGAAGAAGGTTTGGCACGTTACACTAGTTAAGAAGCCTGGTGGGGACACCAGCATATAAAACATGCTGTGACAAACTTATTTTTAGCACAACATTAATTCCTTAAAGCAAAAATATTAAAGGGGGAGCAAATGTACCAATTGTTTAAAAATGAACAGGAGACATATTTCTTAAAATGGCAACTGTAAGAATGGATTCAGTAAATTGTGTTTCTGATCTGGTAAATGGACTGCATTTATATAGCGCTTTTAACAGACCCTATGGCCATCCAAAGCACTTTACATCTTGCCTCACATTCACCCATTTACTCTCTCATTCATACACCGACGGCGGTGTCAGCCATCTAAATATTTCCACCCCCCAAACAAACCAACATTAATTAACATCAAACATTAGTATACTAGTTTGGGGACAAATTAAAGGTGTCATGAACCTGATGTTTCCTCAAGCTCCAAATCATGATATCAGAATGATTTCTGAAGGATGATGTGACACTGAAATATCATTTTTAAATATATTAAAATATAGAATAGCTATTTTAAATTATAATAACATTTCACAATATTACTTTTTACTGTATTTTTTATTAAAATAAATGCAGCTTTGTGAGATTTCTTTCAAAAACATAACAAACCTTAGCGCGGCCAAATGGAGGTGTATTGATAGATTAACATTCATCTAGATTAATGAATGCTGTTAAATATTTGCTGCTTATTGTTAGTTCATGAACCTTAGTAAGTGTTACCAACATATGCAATGAAGCACAGTGTACACAGAAAAGAGCTTCCCAATCCAGGTGTTACCAAGATGTCCGCTCTGAGTGGAATACCTGGCTTTAAAGGGACTTTTTCCATTGTAAAGTTAAATAGATGCGTTTTCTGAAAAAAGAAATCTGCTGTTCGCTGAGAAGCTGCACACAAAACGCTCATGATGTGGAATTTATAGGTTTATTTACCTGTGTGAAGTGCATCAAAGTGTGACTCAGTGAGTGTGCGTGTGTCAGCCGTACATTGGGGACACTAGTGTATACTGGTAGGGTTCTCACACAGCTGCTGATCCATGAAAAGAGTAAGTGCCTTGGGACACCTGAGCACAGTAACTGCTCAGCATAAACAGGCTTGGATAGACTGAAACACACTCACCCTGTGCCTGTGCACACACACACACATGTAATACACACCATCTAAGTAAAGCTCTACACTTATTTACTAATGCCCTTCTTCGCTCTTCTGCTCACAAACACGGACTGTATTTTAGTATTTGCTCGACTTCCTGCTTTGTATTCTCTGCTTGTTTTCAGTGTACTGGTTTTGTGGTTTGTTTATCACTGGAGGTTGTTTCTGTTTGCTCCCTGGTGAGCAGTACTAATTCTCAAACAAACTCCTTTCCCAATTACCGCAGGATCCAGAGACGAGGCCTCACAGGCAGCTGCAACCGCTCTGATCCTGTTCACCAAACAGATTCGCATTCACCCCCTAACTCCCAAGATACAGAACCCAGGCCTGGACCTAGAAACAAAGCACTTTCGCAGATTACTAAGACTCTGCATCCCCAGGAATGATATCCAACTGCAATTGCATGCTATTTAATGTTGTTGTCAAATGTAGTTTTCCTAATCTGGCTGCATTGTTTTTGAGGTTTTATTCCTGCTGTAAAGACCAGTGTGAACTTCTATTGTTCTGTGGCTTGTTAGGTGCTTTTGTGGCTGGTGGACCAGTATATCCATTATTTTCGCTTAGAAAACTTGAAGATTTGTTAGACAAGCATCATCTTTCTGGTGAAGTTGACAGAGCTAGTTCAACCCTTAAGTGATTTTGGAGTCAGTGGACCTAAGTTCTAAGCAAAAAAAATGCTGGAAAAATCCAATTTTTAACATCTTTATCTAAAAGTAAACACAGTTTGAGGTAGTTTTAAGGCATTTGCATACACTCTAAATAAAAATGGTGCTAAATAGCACTAAAAGTGGTCCATTTGGATTGTAATCATATGGCCTAGGATAGGGTAACCTATATAGCAGCTATCTTTAAAGGGGCTATACAGAACCTTTGTCAAATGGTGATATGTAGAACCATAAGAGGTACATTCATTCAAAGACTACAGCCAATCACCATCTTTCTCCCATTCTATAATCATATTCCTCCTTCCACATTATTTAAACTGCAACTGACAGCTCTCGGTGTCCATTCTGTCTTGTTGCATCCCACTATAAATACACTTTTCCTAAAGAAACACAATCCTTTCCCCAACTAAGAGACTGCTAGAGAACATTTAAAGAACTATACAGGGGCTTAACAGGTTCTTCATACCACCCCAAAGAAGAACCCGTTTTTTTCTGTGTGTACTGCTGCAGAGTCTAGGACTTGAACGATTAAAAGATTAAAAAGCCTGCTGGAGACATTGGTTGATGAACAGATTTAGGACCCCTTTTGTAATGCATACAACCAATAATGCACCATAAAGTAACATTTTACAATACGGTTTCATGTGTTTACATGAACTAACAATAAACAATACTTCTTACATTATATATTAATCTTAATAAGATTAAATGATAATAAATAACCATTTATCTATGAAAATGTATTGCTGGTCATGTAAGCTAACTTAAATAAATGTAAGCTAACTAACTAGCTTATGCTAACTGTTTTATTTATCCTTGTTTTTAATTTTGAATTCTTACACATGGTATTCTTATTCCCCATACTTATGTTATCACTATTTTAATTAATTTCTATGGTAAGCACTTTGAATTGCCATTGGGTATGAAATGTGCTAAACAAACAAACTTGCCTTGCCTTCTAATGTATATACACAAAATAGTTGCATTACCATACAGACATTTAGTTGACATAATTTCTAATCGGGAACTGACTACAGTACCTTATACATTTTCCTTACAGCCACTAAAATTGCTTTAGGGCCATAGATGGACTTCAACCGATAGAACTGAATTGTTCGTGTTCTATTCTGGATGCCATCCAAAACATTTTCTATCAATTTAAAATTATAAAATGTGGCTAGGCTCATTTAACTTTTTAAGTTTCCCCGGAGTACAAGCTAGAAATTGGAGTAAAATTAGCAGTCATCGTAGCTCTCAGGCTCTACATGATCATGTTTAACTCCATCGCCAGTTCCTGGCATGGACCATGGACTTGGATGGCCAGGCTGACACTATCTCTTCAAGTATCTGCCATCATTGCAGCCCAGGCCAGAGCTTCACTTCAAAGGAGACTGGACTGCCCATGCTCTATTTGCTCCAGTGGGAAATGAGTGCGATATGGAAGCCCTTCAGAGCAAGTGAAAGATAGCTGCACAGCTGCTGGACACATCCTCTCCTCTGAGCTGCCCAGGAGCTTGGAACGTCCTGAACTCTGCTAATACAGTAGAAATGATATTATGATTTTATTTGATAGTGACTCATATGTTGAATAGCTGCTAAGGCATGATCATGGGGGTTACCGTTTTTTTTTTTTTTTTTTTTTTTTTTTTTTTTTTTTTCAATAAAATAAAACACAAATATTAGATAAATAAAAAAAAACTTAACTGAGAATTCTGAAATGTTGCCTAAAATTATGAACTAAAATAAAATGAAAAATATTTTTTAAACAAATAAATATAAAAATAAAAGCTAATTCAAATATCAATAAAAACTATAATGGTACATAAAAAAATTAAATAAACGTCAGACGTTGTTATAGGAAACATGCTGAAATATTCTGCAGAAACAAGTTTGGGTTGTTGCAAAGTACCGATCTACCAGAAAATGAAAGTCTTAACGGGGACATGTTTTGAAACTGGAAACGGCAGCACGATAAAGCTGCTCGTACCAGCCTCCTACGTTTCTGTCACTACCTCAGGATACGCAATAGTCCAGCACACACAGCATGGAAACACACTTCGGATCTGGACACTTGCGATACACAGTGACATCAATAATTTTAGATCAGATTCCGATCGGATACGCAAGTAAATCAGATTTGGACTGGCGGAATGTAGCCAAAGGGTTTCAGACAGAATAATTGTCAGGTAGATGGGCGTTTAAACCCTCTCCAGTTCTGGCGCTCTTCACTCGTGGCTAAGTGAAGCTATCCTGCTCTTCCTTTTGGTTATGCATTCATTTACACTTTATTGATTGTAATGGGTTGTAACAACAAATCAATTTAGTTGTGCTTTAGACTTGCCAGTTTCCAGTTTCGGTTCAGAAAATGTATTTCCCCCTGTGAAAACATGTGCAGTGGTTCCAGATTGGACACAGCATCTTGTTGGTGAAAAAAGGGCTTATGAGTGTTTGAGAGTGAAAACCCATTGCTGCTATATAAACATCAGAACTTTTGTGCCTTCTTTAAAGTGATCCTTAAATTGAAGACTAAACTGAATTCCTATTCATGTTCCATTCCCGAAGGCCTGATCGTCCCCTGCATCTCTCTCACCTCTCCTCCTCAACCCTGTGGGTAGTTTCACATGATTGCAGCATCTGCTCAAGACACTTGTGGGTTGTGGGGTGTAGCTCTCATAGTGAACCTAAACGATCTATGCCTTAGT
Source organism: Pseudorasbora parva (assembly GCF_024679245.1). NCBI lineage: Eukaryota > Metazoa > Chordata > Actinopteri > Cypriniformes > Gobionidae > Pseudorasbora > Pseudorasbora parva. Next base: position 15,750,031 of record NC_090188.1, read on the forward strand.
CATCATTAAAACATTACTGTTGCAGACGATAGTTATTAGTTCTCTCTTCCTTTCTGATCCTCTGCCCCTTGCCCGCTTCTCTCTCATGCCATCACATTTATGTCACAGTGATTAGAGACAGATTAAAAAGTCATCAGAGAGCAGATGAGGGCTGTAACCATCAGTTCATCATGGAAGCCCCCCCCCACACACACACACACACACACATACACACACACACACACACCCACCTCCTGCTGGTGAATGAATGTGTGTTTATAGCTTCGCTGGGATTAACACTGTAATTAGCATTCGATGCGCTAACCGGGTTATACCCTCTAACTGCCATGCTCACCGGCGCCTTGCTCATATCTGGAGGGCAAGAGAGAAGAGATAAGGTTGAGATAGGGATGTAGCGGACAATGCATACACCCACGGAGTGAGATGGTTCATCTCCTTCTAAAATTGTAATGTAAGAATCTTATGTCACACAAATGAGACACATTTTCATTAGCAGCCTGTCTGCCCTTTCTCGTCTACATGACCAGGCTGCAGGGGCGTAGCAACCATTAAAAATGAGAAAAGCAATATTATAGATGACTAGGTCCCACTTTATATTAAGTGTCTTTAACTATACTGAGTACTTACATTTAAATTAATCATTCGATTCATTGTACTGATTGTGTACTTATTGACATACAATACCTGCATTTAATTACAGCTGTAATTAATTTCTGTAATTACATCTATGATCAGTGTTATAAAATGTCTGAGTTACTTTTTTGCCATTTATTGACTGACCTCTCTTGAGAGGAAATCTGGAGTAAGTGCAGAGACGCTGTGTGCGCTGTGTAAACATGTTGCTTATCGCAGTTAAATGTGAGCATGCTCACCTCATACTCATCTCATTTCTATTTCGCCAAATGGATAAAAACAGTCAAATGCAAACTGGGAATATTACACAAGCCTACAATAATAATGCATTCTTTGTAGTTAATCTCACTTTATTCTTTGCAACTGATATTTGATGATCCAATGCAACCGCACAATCCCTTTGTTTCATTGTTTTTTATTGCCAAAGTAAAAGTGTTAGCTGAAAGGCTGTATACTTCATATATATATATCAAGTATACCCAGCTAAGTTGAGAAAAAGTAATGCTGGTAACTAAAATTACTTTCCAAAAAAGTTACTAATGCAATTAGTTACTTTAAAAAAAAAAAAAGAAAACACAATATTGTAATTCATTACTTTTAAAAGGAACTTTCCCCTCCCACACTGTCTATAATTCCAATCTTGACCCTTCCCTTAAATAAAATGAAAAATCTAACCATACCTGTTTACAGGGCCAGGATTCTGAGGGGCTTCATATTTGCATGCATAAAATAACAGTTTTAAGATGGAGTATATTCTAACTCATTTGTTTTTGGGGTGAACAAATACACAAGCAATGCAATGCAATCCGACTATCCTCATCGAACAACTGCTTGCAGCAAATAAGTCAAAAAAGTTACAAATCTAAACGTAATTAATATTTATGAAGACCCAAACAGATGTTTATAAAATTCTGCACATCCCCTTGACTCTCTTGTCTCTTTATTTTTTAAGCACTTTTAGCTCTGTTTACCATAGTTAGCTAACTATGTTTTAATATATTTCACTGTATTTTGGAAAAGATTCTGTCTGTGTCTATGACCACATCACAGCTGGCACAATTGAGCTAAGCTAAAGATGTAAGCAACAAGAAGAAAAAATAAAAATATATATATTTTATCCTATGAGTCTGTGGAATCTTTCTGTACTATGTTCTCTTCTCTCCTGTTAGCGAGAGAGAAGGAAAGTGGATTGCTTCTCTTGTGAAAAGACAAATCTGATTATCATTTTCAGGAAATATCTAATCCAGGGGTTATGCAATTACAGTTCCAAGAGGTCTGGAACCTAAATTATGTCTGAACAATGGCAACTTGCAGTGTTTCAGGATACAGCATGTTTTATTGATATGAAATGAAATAAGAAATGTGCATTTGAGGAATATTAATTGCAGGAACATATAGCATTCCTTAAATTCCATTGCATTAGGGATTTCAGCCTTAGGGAAATGTGCTTGGTTTCCGTGTGTGAGGTCACAGGTTCAAATCTAGCTTTGCATGCTTTTTAGGTTATTATTGCAGCTGAATGTCAATGCATGTATGTGAGTAACAGGGGCACGTCTGATGACATTTTATTTTGTTAGCTTATTTATTGGAATGGTCCATAGATGAGTGAAGTGGACGTCTAAGGCAATCAGAAATTTGAAGAGGTTTAGGATAAACGAATGGTGCAGGACCCCCTTAAATAGGGTCTAGAATTAGCCAAATTATGAATCATCGTGGATTTTTAGATTTGCAGCTGCCTTTAAAAGAAATCCTAAATGTTGATTCTCATTTTATTACGAGCTCTGTCACATTCTCTGTTTGCCAGCAGACTCTCTTCAGTTTGCCTTTTTTTTTTTAAACAGATGAAAACCATTTGAGATTTAGTGTGCGCCATGTCAACCTTTTGCTCATTGTGACAGCTGACCTATGCCACTTCCACTCCATACAAGCATCAACATAGCCAGGGCAACCTTTCTCTATTTATGGAAATTAGTAGATACGCGGGCGAGGGACACGTACGTGATTTCGAAAGCCATCCCGCCCGATCTAAAATATAAACGCTTATAAATATAATTGCCATTTTTACAAAACAAAAAATGATTTCAATATTGATATTGAAACATTCAGTTTGACATACAGAAGGGAAAATGATAATGTAAACAATTAATACATCTGATTAGAATACCAATATGTTGGGTGAATATTCACAAATGATGCAATTAAAAGAAGACCCAACTGTGTAATGGTCAGCTTAAATCATTGCAGACATTTGGACGGTGATAAATCTGAGAAAAATTCAGAGAAAATTCTTAATGAGAAACTTGAAGAGACGTGAGATTACTGGGGTCTTTTTTTCGGAAAACGTAACCAAAAGTTACCATCTGCTATTCGTTTAATCGGGTTGCTGTTTTGGAGGAACAGCTCCGATGATAAAGAGATCTCATTTGTGATTTTTCTTAGATCTTTTCAAGCTGAACCTCTTTGCTGCAACATACTGTAGTCTTTACCCATGTTCAAAAGCAAAGTTTGGTTTTACATGTATTCAGATCAAACCATTTCAAGCCTAATGTTGATATCAGCAGGCAACACTTTGGCATTTTAGTTTAACCCACTGGTTCAGTAAACCTTTGATTATTGTGTGTGTGTGTGTGTGTGTGTGTGTGTGTGTGTGTGTGTGTGTGTGTGTGTGTGTGTGTGTGTGTGTGTGTGTGTGTGTGTGTGTGTGTGTGTGTGTGTGTGTGTGTGTGTGTCTGTGTGTCTGTGTGTAAATGAGGCAAGAGCTTAGCTGCTTCAGTAGATAATTTAATTTGCTGCCTAAATTTTAGGTTTGATGCCAAATTTGGTTTTCAGAGGAGCTTAAAGTTTGAATAATATTAACATTAATTATAATCAATAATAATGTCTGTGATTCACAGCTTAATCAAGAGCCGTTTGACCCTATACATTTGTATGTTCTGTCCACCTAAAATTAAAAAAATCAACTACACAACTTCATACTGTATATAACTAAACTTTTAATTGATTCTTTAACACTACACATGTATGCTTTACACATTTTAAGGTGATTATTTAATAATTCTAATGATTTTTTTTTCTTCTTCTTTTTTGCACTCTCTTCGTTGATCACCACTGGATCATTGCTGGTCTTCATAAATGCAGGTAAGTCTTTGATTTTCTTTTCTATTAAGCACTGTGCCACATATTTAAGCATTTATTAACCGTGTGTGCATTCGGAGCACAGAGATGTTGGAGGATATACAGTCTTTACTTTGAGATTAGTTGCCTCTGGTTGTTTATGGGATATGTGGTTTTCATTGTAACTTGTTTAAAAGTGCAGGGTTTTTCTAAGTTTTTATTTTTATATTCTGCCAGTGAATTTGAAATGTTAAATATGTTCTCTCTCTTTTCTGCACAAATGAAGCATTTCAAACTTAAATTTTACATAAGTTCCTAGAGTTGCATGTGTGCTCAAAACTGCACAGTTATAGTCCCAACCATTTATTTAGGAATACTGTCTGTTCTCTGCTCTGTTATGGTAGTTTGGTCATCTCTGCACTGTATCACTTCACTAACTTTAGCCCGAGGCTCTGCCATACTCCAGCTCTGCAGAGAGAGACTGAGATTGGGAATTGATACATGTCATTTTCAATGACCTTCATTATTCTGCCTAGTGTCAAAGTGCTTATTTTCTGTCTAGTAACTAACAGTTTGGCTGTGGAGCAGGCACTTGGACCAGTGCGGTTGAACTTTATTTTTAATGAAGATCCAGCTCACGTGGGGAAGATATTGAGTGTTTGTTCAATTAATATTACCACACATCTACATATGGTTGTATACATTTGTGTGGGTTACATTTGAATTAATGGCAGTTAATGCGTGTGTCTGTGTCTGTGTCTGTGTCTGTGTGGTTCAGGTATACCCTACATTATGGGACAAAATATCCACAGAAAGATGCCAAAGTGTCTGAAAGTGATGTTTTTTTGAAAATGTGAAACTCCAGAAAGTGTTCTGTGATGGCAGGTTTAGGGATAGGGGATAGAATATACAGTTTGTACAATATAAAAATCATCATATCTATGAAAATTACCCATAAAACATGAAGAACCAACAGGATTCTTAGGGCTCTCTGACATGTTATAGATAAATAACATAGGCCTATGTGGAGCTAAACCAGATCGAGCTACCAAGTAATAAACATGCCACTGAAGATCACAAAATAGTGTGCAGTGACTGTTTGTGAAAGAACACAGTCACTCCTTTAGAATATTAGGGATGCGGTTAAACTTTATTTTTAATGAAGCTCTAGCTCACGTGGTGAAGATATTGAGTGTTTGTTCAGTTAATTTCACCCCACATTCATTTGTAAACAAGAGACTGGATTTGCAGACAGAATGAGTTTTAAAAATTGTTATATTTAACAATTATATTGGATATTATATTGGATCCGACAGGAATGGTGCAACACTTATCTGAGTAAAACATTTTTTTTTTTTAAAGTGATAGGCTAGTATTGCATTGTTACAGATTGTTTGATATCTACTGATTATGTGTATATGTCTATATCTAAACATAACTTACCACTTTATCTAAATAAATGGAGAATCGCTTATTTGACGTGTTGTTGGTTCATCGTGCTGCGATTCGTGATCAGACTCGGACATGTATGGGCTAGGGCTCGCAAAGTCCGACGTCCCGGGGCTATGGGTTTTCCAGTCAAGCTATCACCGGCCTGCCTAACTATCTTAAATAGTGAAATAACATTTCTTTCTTGATGTGCATTGTTCACTCTCTTTACTTATTATTTGAAGGAAAAGTACAATTGTAAAAGTTTTGAACAGGCTTAAATCTCTTATTTGTCTGCAGTGAAGTTTTGCTGATGTACATACTTAGCTTGGGTGTGTGCACGTGTGTGTTTGTGTGTTAGTGATCCGTGGTTCAATGTTATATTCGCAATTGAGCGGGCCAAGTAATAAAAAATAACATTCCAATTAGTTGTAGGTGGATGACAGATAAATCATTGCGTTTGTTTGGCATTTTGCGAGCCTTGTGGGCGAACCATTCTGTTTGCCGTCTTTCTACTTTATTGTTTCCCACACATAGACTAATTTGCGGAGGTCTGCCACGGAATCAACACCGGCCGCAACATATTGCGTTTCGTCATTCATTTTTTTTACGCTATTTAAAAGACGCACGCATATACGTTCAGCTGCATTTCCTTAGTGCTCTCTCCGCCTTACGCGCGTCTCTCTCACACTCGTTCACTCATTCACTCATTCACTCACTCTCACACTCTCTCTCTCTCTCTCTCTCTGTCTCTCTCACACACACACACACACACACACACACACACACACACACACACACACACACACACACACACACACACACACACTCGGTGTGTTCGAGCGTAAGTCCTGAGATACCTTACTATTATAGTCAAATGTGACCGTACACCTTAACTATTTTATGTTATTAAATAAACTACATTTTAGTTTAGTAATATTTATTGAATATTTTGAGTGCTTTGAGTATTCTTTTGGTACTAAATACTATTTGTGCAATAATTATGGTCCATTAATGACCCCTTAAAATATTTTCATCTAATATTTATATTATTTACATTACAATTAGTGTAGTAATTAAGATTAAAATAGAGAATTCCAATGCAAAGAGGCAAATTAGTAATTTTGTGGCTGGAAAAATTATGATTTTCATTTGTAATGCCATTACCCACAAAGTGCTTGTATGGCTCCGTAATAAATAAAAGTCAAGTTGCTTGAAGTATTGCAGATCATAACTGCTTACTTATTTGTAGGTTTTACATTTGAATACGTTAGACATGGTCAAATACTAGATCCATCCCCCCAAACCCCCCAACTGACCCGCCACCACCACATAGGGCTGTGTTGAAAAAATCGATTCACCAATTCTGAATGATTTTCATATTAATTTCTAAAAATTGATCCGTAACTCAGAGAATCGATTTAATAATAGGCCTACGTTTTCCCTGTGAATTTTAATTTGCCGCATCATTGAATTCACGCATGCGCGCGAGGTGGAAGGACATTAAAACGACAAACATGGCAGCTTTGAAAACTCCAGAACCGCCGCGGACAGAGAATACTAGAGTAGGTAAACAAACTCAAGCCGAAGCTCTCGTAACTATACCGCCGCCGTGCTGAAGAAGCGCCGCAGACAGACCGAGTTTTCCTCACTCTTCCTCTTCTCTCGTTAACCGCGCTGGAGAGAGACAGAGGTAGACGAGTGAACTCTTACATCACAGCCGTTCTCACTGGAGCGCCAAGGAAGTTGTAATGGCTGCCTTTTCATGACAGCACGCGCCCTCTACACAGCGCGCGTTTGCTGACTAGAGCACTCTGGAAGGGGGATTGTTCTTTGCAACCATCAATACTCCATTAATTTGCAGTTGATTGTCTATAATAATAGTATCAATATGTTGCATAACTACAGTCTTGTAATATTCAGGTAACAGCTGGAAAAAATGATTTCTTTAAAAACACTTAACTAAATCTCAAAGATCGGATCAGATCGAATAATGATAATTGATTCAAGATCTTGAGAATCGGAATTGAATCGATTCTTGAAATTTGAATCGAAATCCAGCCCTACAACCACACATTGCTTTCGAATCTGTGGGAAACACTGCTCTTTTTCAAAACAATTTCCCACGTGTACTGATGGGGGAGCCGAAGCTCATTATAATATGCAAAACTGTTATCCAATTAGAGCAGAGGGCGTCTTCAATGAGTCACACTTATACAAACCCGAGCATTCCAGGAGCTAGCCTCAAACTCATGGCAGAAAATAGCCTATTTGTTATTTACGTTGATGTTTTTAAATGTAAAAACCACATGAACATCACAAGTTGACCTCAGACAACGGTATAAAAAAATAAAAATGACCCCTTTAACAGCTTGTGTAAATGTCAAGATTCATAAGACATAATCAAAGGCCAGTTAGTGTTTATCCAAAGACACCAGAAGGAAGGATGAAAAACAACACATTTATAACCTGTTACTCTAATGGCATTATACTTGTGATGTAACGATTCTGAGGTGCAGTTTCTCATTATTTTACAACAGTGGCAAGTAAGAGCCGATGTGTCAAAAGATGGGAGCTTCAGGAAGAACAAATTTTGTTTGACTTACTTGCTCTTTGTTTGTTTTAAGAGAGAGTGTATGTACTTTAAAGACATTGTTGAATTGTCTGTCAGTGTCCATTACAAACACAGAGTTATTTATCAAGTCAGCACTGCTCTGTACTGTACATTAATCAGTGTAGTTTTTTAAGGATATCAAAACCCAGTGGAAAATATGTATATAACCATCATATATCTTTGCCAATTTTATGCTGCGTTTGTAAGGTAATATTAAAGCAAAAAATTGATGGTTTAACAAAGTCTTTCTGGTAAGTCGGTCTTTTCCTTTGAGATAAAGAGCTGTGTCATCCATCTCAGTATAGTGGACTACAGTGGCAGATCCTGGGGGTTTTTGGACTGTATTTGACCTCTTTCATAAGAGTTATTACATATTAGGACAGACATACACACAGTCACTCAAGGATGAGACAAGCATTGCACAATGGTTGGCATATGCCTGTGATGGATAACTTGACTTGTGAGGAAACTTTTTAACAATGTCAGTTTTGGTACAGATTTCCTGAAACCCTCTTTCTCTCTCACTTTCTCTATACACACACACACTCTCAAAAGTATAATATGTATAGAAAGATCTGACATTCAAAGGATTTCACTCTTCTTTCTCTCCCCCTCTCTCTCTCTGGCTGTAGTGTCAAAGGAGCAAAGAAGCACAGCAATCAGAAACTTTGTGAGGAGTTTAGACTTATCTTTAACTTTTCCTTAAATGTGAACTTGTCTTCATCTACATTGACTACACTTTGAACATATATGAGTTCCGTGTGTAATAGTTTGAATCCAGTGTTGAAAAAGAAATGAATCCGTTCTAGTAAAACAAAGACTTAACACACAAAAGACTAAAATATTTTTAACCACCAAAGAGATATTTGTATACATTGTCATCCAAGACGTAAATATTGGGACGTTTGATGGTTTGATATATGAAGCTTGCTTTGGGTTGTCTGTCATGCATCAGACCTTACAGGTTCAGAAACAAGGTTTATAAGTCACAAAGAGCATCTGTGGAACTGCAGACGGGGATCTTGCATTTTGAAGAAACCAGAACAGTGTGTTCTACTAAAAGAATCTTTTCTTTTGGGGTTTGCATTGAAAGAACATTGTCACAGGGGACATCTAGAATTTGAGATGAACAGAATGTAGGACATACACCAAGACAGTGATCGTGAATCCACAAAGGTTTCAGGCTGTGTCAGCCAAGTCAAAACTGTACTGAGACACACCTTGTAAACTAGTTCAAGCAAGAAACATCAAAGCATTTCAATGGCTTGTAGCTTTATTATGATATACATAGGATGCATTTATTTGATTAAGAAACTTTCTTAATCTTACTGACCCCAAACATCTAAATAATAGCGTATACACTGCAGTAAAAACATTAAAGGGGTGATGAATTGAGAAATCAACTTTCCCTTGAGCCTTTGATATATAAAAGGTCATGGTGATATAAGAATATCCTGTAAGTTTCAGAGCTGAAAACTTCCTTGTTAGTCAAAGAAAAGCTTTTATAGACACCAGGCCCAGAAAATGATCAATCTCAGAATGTGCCACACCTTGACGTCATCGTGTGGCGAAACACGGCCTCTACAGTATAATGGAGCGGCTCTGATCACGCTAGCCAGCAGCAATAAACATGCCGAAGAAGATGGCAAAATATTGCACTATTCCTGGTTGTGGAAGAACACAGTCGCTGCTTAAGCTTCCTTTGGATCCTAATATTAGGAATGTGTGGTTGAACTTTATTTTTAATGAAGTTCCAGCTCACATGGGGAACTGCAGAATCGAGCTGGATTTGCAGACATATTGAGATTAAAACACAATGTTGTGCCGTCTATATTGGATTCGACAGGAATGGTGCAACACACTTATGTGAGTAAAATGTTTTTTTTATATTTAATAATGCTTTGTTGTAGATTGTTTTGATTATGTGTAAGTGTCTAACCGGACATACTTTTAGAGTGCTGTCACAGGCTGGAGAATCTCTTATTTGTTGGTTCATTACAATTTGGGGTCAGACTCGGACATGTATGGGCCAGGACTCGCAAAACCCAATGTCTCGGGGCTATGTTTTCCAAACTTGACTTGACATTTGTTCTGTATATATAGACAACTTTAATATTATTGTAATTTAAAATAACTGCTTTCTATGAAACAGTTGAAATGTTGTTTTAGTCTTGTGATTACAAAGCAGTCATTCCTCCTGTCTTCAGTGCCATGTGATGCTTCAGAAATCATTCTAATATGCTGATGTGGTGCTCAGTAAACATATATTATTATTATCAATGTTGAAAAACTGTGGAACACCACCATTCAAAAGTTTGGGGTAAAGATAATTACATAAAAATAAAACAATAATACTTTTATTCAACAAGGAGGCATTGCATTTATAAAAAGAGACAGTAAATGCATTTATAATTTAATATAAATATTGTATTGATCAAGATTCCTGGAAAAACATTAAACAACAAAAATAACAATTATTCACAATTAATACCAATAATAATTGAGCAGCAAATCAGCATATTAAAATTATTACTGAAGGGCCATGTGACTAAAGACTGAAGCAATGTCTGCTGAAAATTCAGCTTTGCCATCACAGTAATAAATTACATTATAATATAAATATTAAAATTGAAAGCAGTTATTTTAAATTGTAATAAAATTGTTTTGATTCAAATAAATGCAGCTTTTCATTCTTAACCAGCTAACCAAGCCCTAATTCTTTTATTATTTGAAAATCCGCTGCTCTTGGATGTACATCACAATATGGAAGAAAATGTCTGTCACTGCTTCTGACTCATAAACATTTTCATGATGAGCAAACATAAGGTGTTGTGACAGTGCAGTATGGGCTCGATAAGGCTCCCAAGTTTCATTCTTACTCTTAAACCCTGGAATACTCTTAAACCATATATATATATATATATATAATATTATGTGGATTTAACCTGACAATCCTTAGTGAAATATAAAGATCAGCCCATAGTACAAGTCAGATTAATGCAGGGCAAAAGACGGTTCACATTCTTTTGAAGTGCATTAGGACAGAGAAAAGGACGACACTTCATGCTGCCCGATCCCGAGTATGTGCGATGGGCAGAGGTTGCGGAAAGGTTCACAGAGTGCTTTGATGAAAATGTATTACAAAGGCCATAATCCACAACTGGGTCAAATCTCCTCATTCCGTATGCCTTATAAATGTTGATCTGCGGCTAGGGTAATCTCTCTCCTTGGTGCCAGGGCTAAATGGCTGCTCAGGGGATATCAGGGCTTAACTTGTCATGGTAGGGGGTGATTGCTGTGTTATGGTAAGAGGTGAAAAGGAGGGTAAGGAGGTAGTTTGTGTGGTGACTGATTGGTGCTGATGAGCTGCGAGACGCTATGCATGAAGTTATCTGTTGAAGGGGAGCGAGAGTGTGTCTGGATTTAAAATAAGAAGTGATGAAAGAGGTGTTTGTCGAGGCGCCACATCGTGACTGGAATCCACTCGTGAACTTGTTAGCACTGAACGTTCTGTTTGAGGGCATCAGAGGAAGGGGGAAGTTCATCTTCGGCTGTGTTAAAATGCAATAACGTTAGAAATGGAGCCAACTGGAGTGCTGTCGGTGAACTGCCACCGTGGATTGACTGAACGACAAGATTGTAGTATAAATAGAGGGCTTTTTCATCCCACTCTCCTCTTTTCTGCCTTTGCAGTGACTTCACTTTATATTTCCATCTTTTTTTTCCTCGTATCACGTCACATGCCTTTAAAGATTTGTCATCAGTGGCAGATGGAGAAAAGAAGAGGATCTAAAAAAAGCCGGCGTTGGCAAGACGGTGACGTGCTTTCAAGAAACTTTTGCTCTGCCATTCACTCCTTCTCCACCCCATGTGACTGTAACCTTTTAGATTCCTGGGAAGGGGAAAAAAAGAAGTAGAGAAAGGTATACAAGACGAGAGTATGTCAGTTTACAGAGACTTTCCAGAAGGCTCTCCTCCACCTGTCAAAAACGGAGAAATCTAGAGAAGTGTTTTTTTTCCCTGTTTTTGAGGGAAAGGGATGACTGTCAGACGAGAGAGAAATCCTGTCGTCCTATTGATCTTGTTCTGTCACGAAAAAGCCGCCGTCTGAGCGTGGCCAGCCTCCCACTCCTGTATCAGAGGTTATAGATATCAGATTATTAAGCAGCTTAAAAGGCTATAAAAAGTTGTTTATTCCCCAATGTAGCAATGTCAGCCTACAGGCTAGGAAAAGGAAATGTCACTTTGGTAAAGGAAGCCACGGAGTGAGTACGTATACAGTATGTGCACGTCTTTATGATTTCTTCGGTGGCTGTATGTAGCTTTATAAACGTCTCTGGGCTGTTGCTGGTTCCTGGTCTGTTGGACTTCAGTGCCATGCTGCCACCCTCTCATTCGCCCTTGCTGCCGTTTCTGACGGAACCAATTTCGCTCGACTCACTGGTTCCACAGCGTGAAAGTGGTTTGGAGGTGGCTTGCGTGCATGAAGGCGCCGGCCGAGCCACCGTGCTTGCAGTCTCTGCCCTGCAGTTATGACCTCCTTGGTTATAAGCAGGCTAACTGGGACGATTCCTTCCATTTCGGAGTTGCCAGATACTGATTCCACTACTGTGAGATTGTTCAAACTTCACAATATGGGTGATGTAGAGTTACTCCCCACCAACAGGATTGTGTGGATTACAGTGCTTAATTGATTTTTGGGACATTTAACTTTCATGGGTTGCCAAGTCCTCCATTCCTGGGTGTAAAATCAACAAACCAGCAGTGTTGGGCAAGCTACTCGGATCCGATGTCGGTAGCCAAGCTGACAACCCTACAGAAAAATGAACTGAGATGGAAATTAGTTACATATTTTTTCATGTCAGAACTTTATTTCATTACATACTTTTAAATTCAATTTGTTATATGGAAATGATTTTAATAATTTTATGTTGTAACTACATGAGTAATCTTTGATGAAATAACTAACTGGGCAATGGATTTCTAGCTCCCAGCATTATCTGCATATGTGGACATGCAAACAATTTTTTTTTTTTTGTGTGTGTGTGGAAATTTTAAAGATTGTATCAGTGAGTCTGTATGCATTTTTAATGTTTAAATGGTTTAAACTTGAATTACTTTTAGTTACTTTTCATCAAACATTACCAGGTCTTTATACAACACAATAATTATCATACAATAATACTTAATTTTAGTGTTTAATAGTTTCATTTGTGAGGTTCAAATCATTGTAGCATTTAATGAATACATGGTCTATCACTTGAAAAAATAAAGAAATTAAGGCTCATACACATGCTTCTATTAAATCTGACTTCTCTCCCTCATGCCTTTTTTACACGAATGCCTTTTTTAAACATTTTTAATTGTCTCACCTGCAACCTCTAATTGCCATAAACATAATCAGCCATTAAAAACTTCAGTGAAATTTATAATCAGTTGAGGTATTAATTCATAATCAAAGTCATTGTTCGTCATGTCTCTGAATGCATTCTAAATATCTTAGTACTTGCAGGAATAATATTTATGAAATGGTAAGTTGCGACAAGATTTATGAATTTATTCAGCTAGAACAACTTAATTTTGAGTACAAATGTATTGAATGTGGCGGTGAACGGTGAAATGGTGCTGACATGTCGGTTGGGTTTGTAAAATTAGCCTAATTTTTCTTGTAATACACTTACAAAATAACTCATTGGACAAACTCAACTTTTTGATGGCAAGTTTTCCATCCAATAAATATGTTTAGCCCCAACTCATAAAAATCTAATTCATGCAATGAAATTTAATTGAGTTGTTCCAACTTCATTTTGGACAATGTAATTGAGTTGGTCCAACTAAATGTAATCAAATACAATTTTAAATTATATTTACATACTTATAACATTACTTTTTTGAATGTGTCAAATTTTCATCTTCATACACAATGTTTATAATGAAAATATAAAAAAACACTGGTGTAACTCTTCACATTAGCATAGATCACTGAGTGGCCACAGCCTAAGCGTTATGTCAAACATAACTGCACATTAAGCACTAACATTGACCAACAACATCTTTCCCTTTCCAGAAAAACACATAAAATAACATTCTAATCGCTAAATTTACTTTCATGATGTAGTAATTTGCAAAGCACGCTGGGAACTACAGATCCATTGCCCAGTTAGTCATGTCAAAACAAATATTTAATGTAGTTATAACCAATTAAGTAAACTTGAGTTTTAAATATATTAGGTTGATTGAACACAATTAAATTGTGTCAAAATTACATATGTTTAAGTAAAGTGAACACAGTTTAAATGTGTCATATCTATGAAGGGCCTGGATAATTTCATAACAATAAATAACAAAAGAGCCGGATTTAAACAAGACTCAGTATACTGTCTTGTTTAAATATGGCTCTCTTATTGTGGAGTAAGAGCACGTTTATTCATCTGCAGACACTGTGAGGTCTTTTTTGTGTTGTTTTTATCATTAATATTTTAAAATATCTGAATAATTCAATTCTGCTATGTTATGTGTGTGTGTGTGTGTGTGTGTGTGTGTGTGTGTGTGTGTGTGTGTGTGTGTGTGTGTGTGTGTGTGTGTGTGTGTGTGTGTATATATATATATATATATATATATATATATATATATATATATATATATATATATATATATATATATTAATCCTTTAGGAGTAACAATACTCCTAAAGGATTATTAGGAACAGCATACTAATACTGTGTTTGACCCAGTTTTTCCTTCAGAACTGCCTTAATTCTACGTGGCATTAATTCAACAAGGTGCTGAAAGCATTAGAAATGTTGGGCCATATTGATAGGATAGCATCTTGCAGTTGATGGAGATTTGTGGAATGCACATCCAGGACACAAAGCTCCTGTTCCACCACATACCAAAAATGCTCTATTGGGTTGAGATCTGGTGACTGTGGGGGCCATTTTAGTACAGTGAAGTCATTGTCATGTTCAAGAAACCAATTTGAAATTATTTAAGGTTTGTGACATGGTGCATTATCCTGCTGGAAGTGGCCATCAGAGGATGGGTACATGGTGGTCATAAAGGGATGGACATGGTCAGAAACAATGCTCAGGTTGGCCGATGCATTTAAACAATGCCCAATTGGCACTAAGGGGCCTAAAGTTTGCCAAGAAAACATCCCCCACACCATTACACCACCACCACCAGCCTGTACAGTGGTAACAAGGCATGATGGATCCATGTTCTCATTCTGTTTACGCCAAATTCTGACTCTACCATCTGAATGTCTCAACAAAAATCGAGACTCATCCGACCAGGCAACATTTTTCCAGTCTTCAACTGTCCAATTTTGGTAAGTTTACTTTACAAATACTCAGACCGGCCTGTCTGGCACCAACAACCATGCCACGCTTTAAAATCGCTTAAATCACCTTTCTTTCCCATTCTGACATTCAGTTTGGAGTTCAGGAGATTGTCTTGATCAGGACCACACCCCTAAATGCATTGAAGCAACTGCCATGTGATTGGTTGATTAGATATTTGCATTAAGAGGAAATTAAACAGGGGTTCCTAATAATCCTTTGTGTGTGTGTGTGTGTGTGTGTGTGTGTGTGTGTGTGTGTGTGTGTGTGTGTGTGTGTGTATTCTGAAATAAACTAATACTTGTATTCAACAAGGATGCATTAAATTGATCAAAAGTGACAGTGAAGGCATTTATAATGACTCGATATTGATGCTATTCTATTCTCCTAGAGGGAAAAAAATCATGTTTTACACAAAATATTTGATATTTATCACAAGAAAAGTGTCAAAAGTACCAAACCAGCATCATATAATCATATTTTTTCAGAATATTACCGCTTTAACTGTATTTTTGAATGGTATATGTGTTTTGTCTAAAACATTTTTAAACTAAGTACTTTTCAACTACACTTAGCAATTGTTTCTTGTATATTAGAGATTTTTCTGGACACCTATCCAGAAATATCAATTATTTTGCATAATTCATTTGTACAATCTGCTTATGCCCGACTGACTGGTATGTTTAGGGGTGGACCTTCATGCTCACCTTTTTTAAATAATGGTATGATTCTCATCAAATGTATCCCTACAAAAACGCCACCTCTCAATATACACACGTTCCTGTGAGATCAGGAAATACTGATATTGACAATTATTTATGGAGTAGCTATGAGGTGTTTATCGTGGTGGGTGGGTGGGGGGGGGATTACTGTGTACAGCAGGTGCAAGTAAGCACATTAGGACTGTAATCAAAACGAGTTTGTTGTGAATTTAGTGTTTCATCTCTTTCTGCCAAAGGCACAGAGCTTTATTGAATGGCAATACCTCAGTGACCGCATCAGAGGAAGCACTCCTTAGCAGTCAACTTCGTCGGCATCAAAGTCTTTGATATGAGCCGTTTCACGTGAAGACAACAAGAAAATTACAATTTTCCCTTAATTCAACAATTGATAGACCAGCACCAAATGCATTAGGATGCCATATACTAACTGACAGCTGTGTCTTTTCCATCTTATATCAGGGCTTCCTTTGATTGAACACGGCAGAGCTGTTTCACAGTTTGAGATCTCAGCAAAGAGAGAATATTGCTCTGAGGATAGCGTATCCCCTGAAGAGTCCCGTGATGGAGTGCTGATGAGCAAGAGAGTTTATGCGTGCATGTGTTTTTGGGCCGTGGGTTTCAGCGTTGCCTTTTATGGTCAGAGAATGAGGCACAGGGCCTCACAGGTGTGTATTTTCACAGGAATAGGAGAGAAAGAATGGAAATACAATGAACTATACAAAGTTCGTTCTAATGTCAATGCTTTAAAAAAACGGCACAGTTACGTGTCGGAGATGAAACTCTGTGCAACCTAAATTTGTGTGTGTGTGTGTGTGTGCGCCCTTGTTCATATTATAGTGTGGGGACCAATGTCCCCATACAGATAGTAAAACCTGAGATCACCTACATTGTGTACCAGCCAGCAGTCCCCACTTTTCAAAAGGCTTATAAATTATACAAGATGAGGGTTTTTTTTTGAGAAAGTAAAAATGCAGAATGTTTTTACTGTGATGGGTAGGTTTAGGGGCAGGGGCAGTGTGGAAGGATCGAATGTACAGTTTGTACGGTATAAAAAACAGTATGTCTATGGAGAGTCCCAACTAAGATGGTGAACCAGACGTGTGTGCGCGCATGTGTGCACTGTGCAGTAGTTCTCCGCTACTTTTATGCTTACAAATGCTACATTAAACATCTCCAAGTTCACTCGTAGGATGACAGTCATGCTGGAACAATCATGAGATAAAGGACATTTATTGTAGAACTGTTATGTGATTCACCCAGTAACAGGAAGCAAATTAATTCAGAATGATGACACTGATGTTGTGCGCTTTCCTGTAATGCGGTAAATTTTTGCACCCCATGTGGCCGCCTGCGCCGGATTTTATGAGCTTTGCTCCAGCATGAGGAAAAAATTAAAGCGAAAAAAATACTGTTAGGAGACAGAAAGGTCTCTTGCTGCATCTCATTTGCATATGAAAGTCTCTCGTCTCTTGCAATCCCTTTCCCTGGAGCCCCAGCTGGCAGAAGGGCAGGAGGGGAGCACCTGTGGGTTGGTCTGTCGGATCCCTTTCCCCTTTTCTCACCTAGTTGTACCAGAAAGCAGCCGTTGAGGGAGGGACTCAAGCTGGGCTCCGAGCCCTCTGAGGTTCACCATGACAGGGTCTTGCTGTCTCTGTTAGCATGAGGACTAGAGCACGCTGACCTGAGGGGAGTTCATACAGAGTTTCTCAGTGGTGGGTAGTGTACACACTCACCGAGACCATCTCAAAAATAAATGCTTTTTTTAAATAAACATTATAATTATTCTTGCTGCCCCCTTGGATTTAAAATTCATAAAATTGAATGATTAAAAAATGGAATACAATTGAATTATAATGCTCTTTAATGCTCATCAAGGCTGCAGTTAGTATATTTGATAAAGCATACAGTTAAAACAATAATATTGTCAAATAACATTACAATTTAAAATGCTTCCAGCAGCCTTCAGAAATCATTTTAATATGCTGATTTGCTGGTCAAGAAACACTTATCAACTTTGAAAGCAGTTGTGCTTCTTAATATTTTTGTGTAAACTGTATTTTTTCAAGAGTCTTAGATGGATTAAAGATGAATACCACATTATTTGAAATCAAAATCTTAGGCTGCATTTACACTGCAGGCCTTGATGCACAATTCTGATTTGGGACTTTTTCCCAAAAAAAAATTGACGACCCGCTTATATCATGTTTTAAAAGCGACCCGTATCTGATATTTGCATTTACACTGTACACTTTGTGCCCAAGATGTTCTTAAACCAAAAAGGAAGTACAATGCCGTGATATGCAATGGACGCAGACAAAATTATTATACAATGTTTTGCTGTCTGCACTTTTCCACACATCTTTAAAGGTCAGCAAAACATTTCTCTCATAAGGTGGATAAAAAGAGGAGAGCCATTGACAGTGTTGCCAGGTTTTCACAACAAAACCCGCTCAATTGCAACTCAAAAAAATGTGTTAAAGTAGCCCAATTCCGCAGGAAAACACAAATGCATGTATGCATGTATCCGATTCAAATTTATTACCACATGAGTGAGGCCTGAATCTGATCTGAGGATATTGGAATCAACGCGTTTTTTTACTGCTTACATGTTCCCGTTATATCCGATCTGTGCTATATCTCTGCCGATCTGTGCAAAATCGGAATTGGGTCACTTGAACCATGCAGTGTAAATTGGGCCTTAGAGAAAAAAAGAATCATACTAAATTCAAACTTTTGAACGTGTGTGTGGGTCATGTATTCGCTAAGTTATGGGGGCAATTTCTTTGAATTTGTGGGGAAAATTTTGGAAACCCATGAGGAAAATCATACAGAAAGATTTTTTTGAAAATGTAAAAATGCAGAAAGTTTTCTGTGATGAGTAGTTTTAGGTGATAAGCTTGGGGGATAGAATATACAGTGTGTACAGTATAAAAATCATTATGTCTATGAAATCTCCCCATAAAACATAACCCTGTGTGTGTGTGTGTGTGTGTGTGTGTGCGCGCCCTTGTTTATATTACATTGTGGGGACCAAATGTCCCCATAAGGATAGTAAAACCTGAGATCACCTACAATTCTGAAAAGGCTTATAAATCATACAGGATGAGTTTTTTTGAGAAAGTAAAGATGCACAATGTAAAAACCATTACATCTACACTGTAAAAAATTATATGTTCAATAAGTTATGACAACATATGTTTTTACATTGTTTTAACTCATCAAAATAAGTTAAGCAATGTTAAACTTGTTTTTATTAGTTATACAAGATGTAACTCATTTTTTAAAGTCAGTTTAACATAATTTAAGTTGAAATAACTTAAACATCCAAGTCGATTCTACTGCAAAAGTTCAAAATTTGCCTTTTTTTTACAGTGTATGGAGAGTCCCCACAAAGATAGTGAACCAGACGTGTGCGTGTGCGCGCTGCCTGCTTTATCAATATTAAAGACTTGTTGTTTTTCATTATAACAATAGTTATAAAAATGTTTATTGGAATTTATATATTTTTTGGAATATTGTTATAATTTATTTATTTATTGTACATATTATTTCAAGCTTTACAGGGTTAAGAAGCCAGATAGGGACAGCAACATATCAACACCTCATGCTGGATACCATCATCCACAACATATGCTGTTGACCAACAATGCTGAGCTTTTTTCATGCAGAAAAGCCTTTAAATGAATTTGCTCTCGAAAAATCCCTAAAGCAAAACAGAAATGGACATGGTAATAGGACGATAAGAGGGATTAAACTACTATCCTTTTTTAAAAACAAACTTTCTCTCTTTTAGGCCTCAGCATGCAGACGGCCATATATGTTATCAGAGAGCTTGGTCTACATATATTCCTCACGTTTACGTGCGCATAGCTATCCTTTTTTGACCATCCAGTAATCTCCTGCCATTTCAGCTACGACTGTTTTGACACAAAATACAAATAGTCAGTCCCTAATCTTCTTAGCATCCAGGGCTAACATCATCTCTGCGCCCTTTTTCTGAGAACCAGTGCCTTTTTCAATTTTAGTCTTTTTAATCCTATCATCCCTCATACGAAGCATCATTTGACCCATGTCATGCTCAGACATGCTCAGACACCAGATAGGAAGTGAGTCATCATTGAAGGCGTTGATATAATGACATCCATATCAGAGACTGATTTTCTTTCGTCCTTGTCCTTATTTAACATGCACACCCTTATTTTTTAGGGTACTAATGGAGGGAGCAATAAAGCTAGATTGCACTCATTGTTAGATAGTCTCATAAAGGGGCAAACACACGGATTGCATGATCATGTGCTTGAATAACACTTTCATATCAATGCAAACCAATTCGGAATGGCACAAGGTCTTGGAGAGTTATATAAATGAATATAGACAGCATTGTAATTCTTACAGTGATCTGAGAGAGCAGGGAAGGCATAAGCTCCAAGAAATGTGTGGTTTGGAATCGAGTAGGAATGCAGCAAATTGGATTTCTGTAAGCACAACTGGACCTGCCTCTCTGAGATTCTCATTGGCATTGCATGTGTTAAAGTGTGTTTTGGCAAATGTTAAATTAACATTCGCGTTATATTTTACAAACCCTTCACAATGTCCTTCAGACACACCATGAAATCATTATAGGCAACATGTATTCCTTCTGGAGAAAAGGTTTGCTTTGGGATTAGGCCAAAAATACAAGAGCTCTCAAAATTGCAAGAGGTTGTAAAAGAGTAAGATTGATTTTAAAAGTATTACTTCCTGTTCTGAGTAGTTAGCAGAGACTAATTGAATCTAGGTAAAGAGGCATTTTAGAATCTGAAGCACTAGTGTGAGTGTTCCAGAGGAAATCTCTTCAGATCCACAATTGTGTGCTAGCTAAACACTCCAAAACACCAGCACTGCTCACTTGTCATGATTTTGGTGTCTGAGACAATTTTTTGGGAGATTGTAAGATTAATTTTGTAATAAGGCAAAATCTTGGATTTCTTGATGTAACAAAAGCTCAGTTTTTTTGTAATAAATATCTTTTTTTGATGGCATATCTCATATTGCCAGAAATTTTGGTCCACAGTCCGGCAGCATGACTTGCTGCTGAGATGTCTAATAAAGAACCAATAGGAGTGCAAATTACATATTGTGTTATGATGTATGATATAAAAGATAAATTACATTAGTTTTTTTTTTTTTTTACCTTATCATACTGTCAAAAGAGTTTTTTTTTTCTTCCATGACCTCTTTTGCCCATTAACAACTGACTTTTTATTTATTGTTTTATTTAATTTTTTTTTCTTTGCATTTTTTTGCATGTAACCATTTTTTCGTTTGCATTTGGAATATAAACACAGACTTGTTGGACTGCTAAAGCAATACTGTCAGCTGTGACTAAAGTCTTAGTTAGGATGTGTAATGTACGGTCTGGCATGAAGGAATGCTGGTGTACACAGTCTGCCATAGCTTTTGCCCAAGATTTCATTGTGATCAAATCAGACAATCTGACAAGTAACAAACATGTTTCAGACAACACCCAGCTTTAGTCAATGAATCTAACACACAGTCAGCCCGCTGCTTGCATGCTGAGCTAATTGCATCTTTGGTTTGCGTCCACTTGTCCATTTGGTTTTTTGCTGCAGATGGATACAGCACTGGAGCTAAATGAAAGCTGAATACTGGTGCCACAGGTCTGCTGGTAAAACAAACCACCGGGCTCGAGATTCACAACTCAAGGGCTCTGAGCCCATCCATGCATTAGAGAGCCATCTGCCCCCACCATAAACAGATATCACGGGTGCTGCTTATCCCTTCTCTCCTCTCAGCACGTTTCGGTGAGACTCCCCTGAGTTGCACAGACTACAGGATGAGTAATACAAAGTGGCAAGCATTTATTCTCTGAATATTGATGTTCCTTGTCTTGGCGATGGTTTATTCCCAGGTGCTGGTCATTTGGAGAATACTGTCCTTGCTTTGAACTAAGTCGCTCATATTTCTGTACCTGCAGCTCCCCTAGATGTCTGTTTACTTTTCAGCCCAAAGCCAGGATTATGTTTCAACACAATACTGTAATTCTATTATTGACCGTAAGCTGACCTATTCTTTGCTGCCTGTCACTGCGCCCTTTCTCCATTTCCCTCTATACTTGATCTCATTCGCTAATAGTTACATAATATTATGAGATGTTCTTTGGTTAATGATAATAATAATAATAAGAAGAAGAAGAAGAAGAAGAAGAAGAAGAAGAAGAAGAAGAATAAGAATAAGAATAAGAAGAAGAAGAAGAAGAAGAAGAAGAAGAAGAAGAAGAAGAAGAAGAAGAAATTGTGTTATATATCAATATAAATTAAATGTAGTAGTAATAATAATAATAGTTTGATATTTTCAAATACTTATATTATTAAAGTATTATACAGAATATATAAAAATTGGACTTGGCCCCTAAAGCCTAGTTCAGACTGCACGATTTTCAAACTCGTCGGGTCACTGATCTTTTCGCACTGCATGACTATCTGGGGTATCATTCAGTCACTGCTGTGTTCACACAGAGGGGTTCACACTGCATGACTGTACAAGAGGAAGAATCGCTGACAACTCTCTCTCTCTCCGCTGCGCAAACTACGTTTTCCCAACTACACGTGCGACGTGAAAAGAAAACACCGGGAGATCACACGTGCGTCAGACCGGAGTTCCCGCGCGAGACTTGAAATTGTTATTAAAAAAGATAAACTGCAGAAAATTTGCGCTCCAAATTGTCTGTGTGCTGATTTGTGGCGAAAAAGAAAAAAAGATTATGGTGAAGGAAATTGTTGGAGAGACAGAGGGAGCCAAGATTGTGTTCTGCAAAGATAGTTTGAGGTAAATAATTTTGTGTTGCTGTTGCGGCTGGACGTGCAAATGTTTGGCCTTTGTTTCTGTTTGATGGAATTGTAAATATATCTATTAAAATACTGATATTCTGCTCTATAACTCCTCTCTGAACCTCCCGCTGCACTGTATCTCACTCTCTCATTGGCTGTCAGTCATCGCCGATGTAATTTTCAGTCAGAACACATTTCACAAAGCAGGAGTTTCAGTCGCAGTCAGGTCCAGAAATTTAGCATGGCAAATATATCGCGCGCTCGTCGGCGATTCTCTCTGATTATAGCTTTGATCATTCACACTGTGCGATTGTCACTTGCGTGCACGAGCACCGATCCGCCTATGATCTCGGGCATTTATCTGGGATTTCGCAAAACCTGTCGGCAAATCAAAATCAGGGCTAAAATCGGGCAGTGTGAACTCGGCTTTAGTTCTAGTGAAAGGAACTCTTAATACTTCTGCATGCCAAGACATTTTGGACAATTTCATCCTCCCAACTTTGTGGGAACAGTTTGGGGATGGCCCCTTCCTGTTCCAACATGAATGTCGCACCAGTGCACAAAGCAAGGTCCATAAAGACATGGACGAGCACGTTTGGTGTGGAGGAACTTGACTGGCCTGCATCCTGTCCTCATCCCGATAAAACACCTTTGGGATGAATTAGACCGGAGAATGCGAGCCAGGACTTCCTGTCCAACATCAGGGCCTGACCTCACAAATGCGCTTCTAGAAGAATGGTCAAAGATTTCCATAAGCACACTCCTAAACCTTGTGGAAAGTCTTCCCAGAAGAGTTAAAGCTGTTGTAGCTGCAAAGGGTGGGCCAACTCCATATTAAACCCTATGGATTAAGAATGGGAAATCATTAAAATTCATGTGCATGCAAAGGCAGGCGCCCCAAATCTTTTGGCATTATAGTGTATACAAAATACATTGGATGTGTTTTTTGTTTGTTTTTTTAAAACCTGTAGTTTGATTTAAATTTGCTGTTAATTTAGAGAAAGTGCAAACTTTTTGATGAATTATAATTTCTACAAAAATGTTTGCACTCTGGTTTGAACATAAATTGAATGTACAAAGATTAGTGGCTCATGATCTTTCAGCCTCTGTTCTTTATCTCTCTAGTTCTTCCTCTTTTTGTTCTTCTCTAGACTGCTCGTGCATTATTCAGTATTTAGATTTAGTTGATAGCATCAGTGACTTGTGTAGATATGGGTCATTGAGAGTCATCCACATCCTCAAGTGCCAAAATATCACAGCCACCCAAGCAAAACGGAGCTGAAAACAAGCGCTGCAGGCGGTGGGTGTGGTGTTGTGCAGTAGTCCTCTGTCTATGCTGCCGCGTGTTGCTTCAAAGACATCAGATAAGACCTCTCATCTTCCTCAGACATCAGTGATGGAGAATGAGGACTCCACCTCACCTTTCAGAAATGAAAAAAAGTATTATATATTGAGACAAAGACTTGTGATGGTTTGAAGTCATTTGTGCCGAGTCCTTCTGAACCAGAGGGGCTTTCAAATGAGAAAATCAGATGATTGGGCCAAATTTCACTTGCAGCCTCAAGAATAAATCATTCATTCCTAATGGAAGTCAGAGAGTGGTCATGAATATATAAAGAAAAGGGCAGGAATCAAATCTCTTTATGACCACAAAAAACTGTGAATTTCACTCACTGTAATCAAAAGGACTGACAGCGGCCTATTATTTTTAAGATCCAGAGAGAGCAGTTTCTAATGAAAAAGCAGCATTAAACACCACAGGGAAAATTAACCTCAGCTTGTTTCATTTTTTTTGCCCCTCTTATAGGCACTTTGCTGCTGTCTTGAGTTTTTAGAGTTCTGCCAGAGAGATGAGATGGCCATGATTCACATAACGCTTCTACATGCCACAAAGGTCTTGTTATGCACCACTGTCAACAAAGCCTGTTCCATATAGAGGTGGCCACTGTCGACTCTGTATTTGATCATGCGATTTGTGAATCATCGTTTACCCCATCTGTCAACACACTTTGATGCACAGATAGTTTGTCAAAATGTAATCTACAGTTTGAAGGAAGGATGCTAGCATTGCTATAAAGAACAATATACTGTCAGATACATTATAAAGGCAGACCACTTGCACAAGAATCATGAACCGAAATGGCAGCTGTAGTACAGGATCTAGAAGTCAATGTGCTGCCTTTCTTATTAACAGAAGCTAGAAGCACACAATGTGCTTGGATTAACAGCTTTGTTGATCCTGGAACAGCATTCCAATCAGCCATTCAGATTTAAGGGCTATGTTTACAGATTATATCAAGTTTAGGCTTACAACAAGGGTTAGGTGCTTCTACATCAGTGTTATTTAGATATTATTTCTCTCTTATTTTATTTTCATAAAGAAAAGAAAAAAAAAAAGAAAAAAAAAAAAAAAAATATATATATATATATATATATATATATATATATATATATATATATATATATATATATATATATATATATATATATACACATACATACATACATACATACATACATACATACATACATACAATGATCAGGCATAACATTATACCAAATTTTGTTGTCAACCAAATCTTTCATGGCCAAAACAGCCCAGACCTGTCTAGGCATGTACACTAAACCCCTTAAGGTGTGCTGTGGTATCTTGCACCCAGATGTTAGAAGCAGATAATTTAATGGACCAGCCTTCGCTCCCCACGTGCATCAATGAGCCGCCCATGACCCTGTTGTCGGAACATCCCACAAGAGCTGCAGTTTTTGGAGATGCTCTGACCCATCTAGCCATCACAATTTGGCCCTTGTCTCATTATAATCCTTACTGTGCGTTCACATCGCCAGCGACGAGGGCGTCACGGTGGCCAGAAGTTATTCATTTTCAATGGGAGCCGGCAGCAAGCATGGACGATATGTGCGTCGAGGAGAGTAGAAATCAGCTCAACTTTATGGTAATGAGATATGACGCGGTTCAGCGGCAACCAATTGGAATGTAGAAGTGGTCCACTTGAGAGAAATCCAAAGTATGCAGTCCTTGAAAAAACATGTAAGAGAAGTTGATCATTGCTGCACGGGTTTCTTTATAATTTATGATGTGATCATTCATAATGATGTGTAATTTGTTTTTCAGGGGGAATGCAATTCATTCCTACTTTCACATTTAATCGATTTAATGAGGTTAAATTATATCCTACTTGTGGGTCAGTCTGCCCATCAACATGCTTGTTTGCTTTGCAGCCTCTTTAAATGCATTTAAAAAAAAAGACCAAGCATTCGATCTACGTAAGAGCGACAGCGTGTCCACAAATCTTTATACAGCGCTGTTGGCATGTAAATTGACATGTTTTTAAATAATAATAATAATAATAATAATAATAATAATAATAATAATAATAATAGTAAAATTCACAATTAAATTTTTAAAGCTACACTGTGTAACTTTTTTTAGTTTATTCTTAGCTAAAATCACTTAGTTCTTTCAAAAATATATGTGCTCATTAATGTATATTTACTTCTTTCAAGTAATAATGCATTCTCGTAATTTTATAATATGCCATTGAAAATACATACGTGTTGAGTGTTCGGATGGCGGTCGCCATGTTGCTCCTCCATCTTGAAAGTACATTTGCCAAAGAGGGACATACCCGTAAATTCAAGCTTCGCTTTTCGCATTTTTACACTCGATGGCACTGTGTCGAATGTGAAGAGGAGGATTGCTTGAGGCTGCTATATGATGATGGAGGATCACTCTTAAGCCCCTTTCACACTGCATGTCGGACCCGCAATATTCCCGGAACATTGCCGGGTCGCCTTCTGTGTGAAAGCAACCATGTCCCGGAATTGATTACCGAATTCGACCCGGGTCGGGGACCTAGTAACATTGCGGGATATGTATCAGAGTCGCCAAGGAAGCGGAAAAGAAAATTAAGACGGCAACGCGACAGGCAAATCAACAAGACAAAAGTAAATATTGGAGTGGCCTTTCCAAGATGAAAAGAGCTCATGAGGAGCAACGATTTTAAAAAGAACGCCGTCGTTGCCTGCTTTCTCGACAGGTAATATTAATTCAGCCTATTTGTGTATATTGGAAGTTTTATTGTTGCTTGGCTAATTATATCATGGTGTGCTGTGCATAACACTAGAACGACGTCTAGGATAGTTTTCCTCGCGTCAAAGATGAAAAAGTATTGTTTACCTTATAACATAAATCCGTGTTCTATGACGGATTACATGAGATTAATATTTTAATTGCATTATAATTTGTTTGCCTTACGCTAGTGGTGTTGTACAATATACAGAATAATCACTTGAGTTGAAGCAACACTCACCGAAGAGGTCGAACTGGAAGCCATGACTAAATCGACCCCACCGTAGGAGTTGAAACGAAATCGGAATTGAGAGGAGCAGAAACTATTATTCACTGGATGGTCATATACCTTTTCACCACTAGATGGGGGAAAATATCACACAGTGTAGCTTTAATTGCCAGCAAATATATGGTACAATTCTTCTAGACTAAGTTACAATTATTAATACTACTATGACAGAGAAACAAAATAAAAATGCAAGTAAGAGATAAACAAATAAATAAATAAAACTAAATCATAATGATTCAAAATAATAATATACCATAATCCCCTGTATTCACCTTATATTATGAAGGTGAAATAAGCTATTTGTCAGGTCTTAAGTGCTTTTGCTTGGAAAAAATTAAAATAAATATTATAATAATAATATATAATATATATATTATGCCTTGGTGATCAGATTGTGTCTTGTTTGAATAGTAGCCTATGCCTCTAATAAGTTCTGCTGTATTGCATCACCAAATATGCAGCCACGTGGCAAAAAGCAGGTATCTGTACTTGTGTCCTTGTATATATACTTGTCTGTGAAATATGGTATGAGTGCATCCTTGCGTACTGTATTGCCTTTTCTCTTTCTGACAGTTTTGAGAGACGAGCTGTCATTGTATGTGTGTGGTCCTGCGGAGTAGTTAAACTGTGCATCCCCTGCATTGCAGGGTGAGCTAAAATTAGAATAGTCTTAGGGATGGAGCCGAGAGGGCCTCTTTCATCCCTCACACCTGTCCCGATAACTACTGTAACTAAACCCCTCTCTCTCTCTCTCTCTCTCTCTCTCTCTCTCTCTCTCTCTCTCTCTCTCTCTCTCTCTCTCTCTCTCTCTCTCTCGCTCTCGCTCTCGCTCTCGCTCTCTCTCTCACTCTCTCTCTCGTTCTCTCTCTCTCTCTCTCTCTCTCTCTCACACACACACACAGTCATGGGAGATGAGTGGATGGAAGCGGACGAGTAAAGGAAGTAGATGAATGATGAATGAAGCATTCCCATGATAAGGAGAATGGATGCACGAATGGGTAGATGGACATATGGATGGATGAGCAGATGGATGTGCACGCAAACCCTTGTACAAGTAGATAGACAGATACACACCATTTATACATGGATACAGAACATTGGGTGGACAGTTAGACAGAAACAGCAGGGTATACTGGCATGATTCAGTTCAGTCTAGTTGAAGACTATGTTTGTGTGAGCCTGCATGCATGAAGCTGATCTGGTTTATTTCTAATGAGCAGTTCTAATATGAGCTTGAAAAGTGGCGCCTAGATAGTTGTGAGAAAATATGCATTGAGCACACACACACACACACACACACACACACACACACACACACACACACACACACACACACACACACACACACACACACACACACACACACACACACACACACACACAATCTATAGGCCTCAGCTTAGCAATAACTAGCACTTTCCCCAGCAGCCTGCACAAGCTGATAAAACACAACAGCGCCTGCAAGCATATTTTTAGCCGGCTTTATGCTCGCAGCATTCTGTATGTGATGATGGCTTTGCTCCAGCAAATGTATCCTCTCATTAATCTCAGCGTTTTGATGCTGCTCAGAAGTTAAAATGGAGTCTCTGCTGTGTGTAAGCATTAGAGGTTCATAAACACCAATGGAGACTGACAGGGTTTTCCGTGCGCTACACATGGGGGAGTATTTGGCAACGGTAATATCTTTATACAAAGAAACAAAGACACAGGCACATCTCACGCCTCATTAATCGTGCAGGTAATGGTGCTCATCACACCCTTCTATCAGGAGTTTGGCACTGTAGCCCTGAGGAGAATTTAGAGCCTGTCCACATCATGCTTTTATTTTATTTTATGAATGTTTGATTCCCCCAGTATTTTGGTTCACACATCTGCATGGTTTCTAGAAAATCCTGCTGTTTTTTTATGCTTATGCATTATACATTTGCCATTGTAATTTTGATTTGTAAGTAATCATACATTCCTAGTAATAGTATCTGTAGGCAAGGAAATTAATCCGGCAGCCAGTGTTGACAGTTCCTTCTAGAAAAAGTTACAAAAATCATCCATTTTTAATATACTGAAAAACAACCCCATCACTTATAATATATTGACATGGCAACAGTGTCCTGTATTGTACATCCTGTATTGTGTGTGTGTGTGTGTGTGTGTGTGTGTGTCTGTGTGTGTGTGTGTGTGTGTGTGTGTGTGTGTGTGTGTGTGTGTGTGTGTGTGTGTGTGTGTGTGTGTGTGTGTGTGTGTGTGTGACCTGGTAATCCCTACGTTATGGGGACAAAATGTCCCCACAAAGATGGCAATATCCGAAATCCTTGTCCTTGTGGGGACATTTTTAGGTCCCCATGAGGAAAACATCTTATAAATCACAAAGAAGGAGTTTTTTTGAGAAAGTAAAAATGCAGAATGTTTCCTGTGATGGGTAGGTTTAGGGGCAGGGGCAGTGTAAGGGGATAGGATGTACAGTTTGTACAGTATGAAACGCATTACGCCTATGGAAAGTCCCCATAAAACATGGAAACACGACGTGTGTGTGTGTGTGTGTGTGTGTGTGTGTGTGTGTGTGTGTGTGTGTGTGTGTGTGTGTGTGTGTGTGTGTGTGTGTGTGTGTGTGTGTGTGTGTGTGTGTGTGTGTGTGTGTGTGTATGTGTTTGTTTTGTGTGTGTGTTTTGTGTGTTGTTTTTAGTTTTTAGTTTTTGTTTTGTTTTGTAATTGTTACCTTAAAGGGGGGGGGGGTGAAACACTGAGCTTCAGTCAATCTCATGTCAATCTTGAGTACCTATAGAATAGTATTCCATCCTTCATCTCTCCAAAAAGTCTTTAGTTTTATTATATTTTTTAAAGAAAAATACGCTGTACCAAGTCTTTCTGGGGAAAAAAAAAAAAATGAGCGGCTGGAGTTGCATCTTGTGGACGGAGCTAAAGAATGATATATAATAATAATAATAATAATATTATTATTATTATTAATAATAATAATAATAATACCGTAGCTATTCCGTTGAGAACTTCTGAAAGTCCTGACATCCTTAAACGTGGAGGAAAAAAAAAAACATTATCCTAAATAAACCATTACAGATCAGTCAGATTTAGCCATACATATATGATCCAGAATCTGATCTAGAGACTGAACCTTAATCGCTGGAACTGCTCCATCTTTCAGCATTAGACAAGCTACAAATCCAGAGTTGAACTGTACCTTGTTTATAAATCATCGTCGCAGAAAATGCAGGGAACAAACAAAAACACTTGCACAACTCAGTTGCTGCTCTGGAAAAACAAACCCTATCCACTGTCCCATTAACACTGGGTTCTTTGGGATGCTGTACAGGGTTGTCTTGCCCTGACAACCAAGAACACACTTCTTTGGTTACATTGTTGATTTCGTAAAGTCCTATGACTAGTCGCGCACTTCCGGGAGAAGATCCCGTACAGCCCGTACGAGGACATTCTGCCCTATTTGACGTCAGATAGACCCATACTCTAAAAATAAAAAACTTTCCGAAACTTATGAGAAACTTGATATTAAAGGGGGGGTGAAACACTCAGTTTCAGTCAGTGTCATGTCAATCTTGAGTACCTATAGAGTAGCATTGCATCCTGCATATCTCCGAAAAGTTTTTATTTTTTTAATAATTATATAAGAAAGATGCGCTGTTCCGAGTCTTTCCGAAAAAAGCCGAGCGGGTGGGGGCGTGTCGTGTGAGCGGAGCTAAATAATGACGTGTGCAGCAGCGCGCTGTGTGTTGAGTCGAGCGTCATCCCTAACAGCGGAAAAAAACTTTATTCAAAATAAAAATATGGCTTTTAATCAGATACAGCCATACATCTATGATCTGGAATCAGACCCAGAGGCTGCAGTTGAACAGGAGCAGCAGCAAAAACGACTAGAGCAGGACGTCTGTATGTGGTAAGTTACAAGTTATACACTAACTATATAATATGCTTAGCGGCTTGTGTTATTTACATATTTATACTTGAATTATATCGTCGTATTTTTGTCTTTGAAGGTGTACATGTGGGAAGTGCAGTTGTGCACGTGTGTTTGTGTGTTTACGCGTGGTTTGTGTAGACAGTAAGCGGACTAAAAGCAGTCTCACTCACCCTTCTAACGTTGGGACTGCTCCATCCTTCAGCATTAGGCGATTGGGAAAATTCGGCGTCGAGCTGGGCCTTGTTTATGAAACAGTCGGCACCGAAATGCAGCGAACAGATATAAACATTCGCGCAACTCAGTTGCTGATCCGGAAAAGCAAATTACATCCACTGTTGCCTTAACGCGGGGTTTTTGGCGAATCTGTGCAGGACTGTCTTGGTCTGGCAACCAAAAACCCACTTTTTTGGTGACATTGTTATGTGCTATGTGTAATTGTCACCTGTCCAGCATCCTACAAGCCCCGCTTTGATGGGCGTAGGCTGTTGCTTTCGCTCTCTCCCTCGCTCTCTCTCACGCGCTTCCGGTAGAATTGTCCGTAAGGCCCATACAAGGAAATTCCGCCCCCACTAACGTCAATGGGGACGCATGATCTCAAAAAACTTGCCGAAACTTATGACTAACCGGAAGTAGTATTTTTGACAAAGAAATACTCCCATCAAACGTCCACCTTAACTTTTGAAACTTTGTCTATGTTTAGTATGGGATTCCAAGTCTTTAACAGTGTAAAAAGATCAGTATGCATGAAACAGCATTTCACCCCCCCTTTAAAACACAATGTTGTGCCTTCTATATTGGATCCGACAGGAGGAATGGTGCAACACACTTATGTGAGTAAAATGTATTTTTATATGTAATAGTATTGCATTGTTATAGATCATTTTGCCGATCTGTATGTGTCTAACAGAACATACCTTTAGCAAGCTGGACCCAGGGCTCGCAAAGCCCAACGTCCCGGGGCTGTGTTTTCCAGACGGGCTACCAAAACGTAAGCCAGACGCGTCACGGCCATCAAAACCCAGAGTTTTGGAGAGAGCCTCAAAACCAGTGTAGAAAAAAGCCTATTAGTTAAGATGTTTTTGAATGTAAAAACCACACGAATGTCATTAGTTGACCTCAGACAACAGTATTATTATTATTTTTTAAGTTAGTTCATGGCACTTTTAAAACATTGTCCATGTTTAGGATGGAAATTCAAGTCTTTAACAGTGTAAAAAGCTCAGTGTGCATGAAACAGACATTCTTAAATATTGAATTAATATATGTCCTATACAATGTGTGCATATAAAAGGTGTTGCTTCATCTATTTATATTCAATAAACTCTTCTCCAACCGAATGACGCTAATCATTTAGCCTTCATGTCACAAGATAATTAATTGATGTTAATATCTACTAATTAGTGCATTGCCAGTGTCATTCTGCCGTGTTTTTCTTGAAATCCAAATCATCAGGACTTTCTCTCTCTTTCACTGTGCTTTTCCTCTGCCACTTCTGCATGACAAGTGATACCTGCAGAAGTTATCTCTCGGAAAACAGAACACTCCCTCAACAGATGAAAAGCTGAAAAGAGGGAGGCGAGGCATGTGTGCAATCCGGAAGCATTAGAAGCCTCTGAAATGTACAACTCCAATGAGACAGAGGTCTAAAAATGTACAGCGTGTTTTACTGGCCGACACTCATCCATCAGGAAGAGCTGTAATCTGTGGATTGCACATGTAGATCCAGCCGTGCATGTCTTAAGTGTGTGTGCGTACATGAGAGTTAGCGTGATAATATCTTCAGTCAGTGCATGCTGCAGAAACAGTACATGCTTGATTTGACTCGCTGCTCCATTGCCCAGTAGCCGGTCCTTCTGGTCTAGCTTTTATGTAATGAATCATCATTAGCAGCATAAGCATAGACATAAAACAGCCATACTGTACTGTAAAAGTCCAACTAACTCAATTGTCATCACGAATTGCAGGCACCACAGCGAATTGGAGAGTGTCTTGAGAGATGATCGCACTGACTTTCTGGTGTCCAGAATCTGGGATAGTGTGAGATAAATGGCTCCCTGGTGCTTTTTTGACAGGAACTTTTCTGTCCTTATCAAAAGCTGTTACCACACCGCTGCCCTATGTCCACACACACATATTCCTGCAAGGGGCAGTCTGCCTGCAGCTTAGTTGTCCTGATTTTATGAGTTTTAATAACTCGCTGTAAAAGAGACATCTTATTTTTTTCTGCACAGAACTATAATCGCTTTTTATCTCATTCCTTGTTGATGTTTATAAAGCATAAAAGCAAAGAGCTGGTAAATGCCAGGCTTTGAGACAGATGGAAGGTCAAGTCTGACAGGAAATTTGAAAACAGTAAAGGTGAAGAGATTACGAGAATTAATAACGGGGGACGTGGCAGGAGTTAGTCTGTGTTATTATGTGCATGACTCCATTAATGGGATAATACAGATCAAATTGACAATTCGTGGACAATGCCGTCATTCATTGACTCATCCTTTCATTTCTTAGTGTATGTGGAACAGGAAATTATTTAGTTTGAAGACTCTTCACACTTCTCTTTTCCCAGCCGGGTCTATTTGTTAATACATGGATAGTAGGGGAGCACAGGGTTAGTTGTAACATGCATGGTTTAAAACAGGATGATGAAACTTATTGTATTTACTAGTTGCCATATCAACATTATTTAGAGAAAAAAGTGCCAAAATGTAAAAAAAAAAAATAAATAAAAAAAAAAAAATCCTTGTAAGATATTGAACATTTTGTATATTTTTAGTGATTAAAAATGCCATTATTTTAATTTTAAAAAAATAATAATCATTGTATTTTATTGACAAAATATTTGAGTTTGTCTTGGATATATTTTTTGGATTATATCAAGTAACATTTTAAGCGGTCATTTGGTCATGTTACAGTGTACCCCACCGATGGGGCATGTTGTCACAAATCACTTCCGTTCTTTCGAGGTAAATCAAGAAAAAAAGCATACACTTTATTAATGAAAAAATACCACATAGTTGTACTAGACGTGTGAAATGTGGGGAAAAAGTAATACTCTGAACCCCAAGTGAATATGCATAAACTGAGTAAGTCAAATAGCGTTCCCCCTAATACGTAACATTTACAGATAGGCTACATTTCAGTGGCTACAGAGGCCGTCAAGGTGATCATGAAATGTCATCAGGCCGAACACCCTAAACCGTTTTTACAGTCTCATTATGCTTATAATTGTGCATTTATAAACTATTTTAACTCAAAAGTTCTGGGAAAATGTTTTGAGATAAAAACTGGAAGAGTTGTCGGTAGCTTAGTGATGATGACGTTGCATTGATGGGACGCTAGTGTAGTCCGTTTAGCTTACCTTTAGCCTTTTACTTCTGGCAACTGCATCTTGTAATTATCTTGCTGAACAAAATGTGCAGTATCAAGTAAATGTTTGTTGATCACAGTTCCAAAAGGTTTTTCTCAAGGGAAGGAGTGTGATGCTAACTGTCGGTTGGCCTACACAAAGTGACATACCTGCGCCGGTCTATGAACGCTTGATGTCACGGCAATAAAACATGTCATAAAGCTTCTGGAGGAGGCGATTTTTTTAATTCATTACAAGTGCGGATTTGACGTTTACGGTCGCTGTGTAGAGTGATGATGACACATCTTTTCCATATAAAAGAAGTTAAGGCGGCTGTCCAAACCATTATAAGTGTACTCTAAAACAAACAATTATTAACACATTTTCCTCCAGTGAACTGTTAACTTGAACCACTGTGACAAGATCACTGAGTCTGTACTTGATCAGTTCAATCATAAAGAAATCTTTTATTCTGAATATTGTTGTACAGAAGAGGAATTGAAAAATCTCCCCATGTGTCTACTCAACAGGAGGGTGAGTAAATGATGACAAAATATTCATTTTAGTTCAAACTGCCCCCTTAAAACCCACTTTGCTGTATGAAATAATTTCTGCTGCTAAATTACACCATCTTCATTATTGATGAAACTCCCTGTTGTCTGAAACAAGTGATGATGGTTTCGAACTGTGAATTATGGAATTAACTTGCTGGCTCCCCGGCGGAGCCCTCGTCCCAGCATCTGCTGCAAAGACAGTCCTGCCAGGGACGCTATGAGAGGGCAAGCCGAGAGAACGACACTTTCATTCCACTGAGGTTTTGTTAGTGCCTGATGAGAAATGGCTCTGAGTGACACTTGAGCGACACAAGGCAATCTGGGACGAGAGAGGGGTCACGCAGGAAGGAGGAGCGCATCTTCAGAGAAGATAGGTGTCCACTGAAAGCTAGAATAGAAGGAGAAATGGGGCAGACACACAAAAACGGCTATCCATCCTGCAAAGCATCCTTTCAGAAGGTTTAAAACGACATGTGGGGTGTGTAAGTGATGATATAATTTTCATTTTGGTGTGAACTATCACTTTAAACTCTGATGCATTAACATTCACATTAAAAGACTAGATGTAGAATTGGGGTACCATTAAAATCAGCATTTCTGGTCTCCATTGAGTCACAATGGCTTCAGCAACAATAACCATTAAATTGAGCATGCAAATGAACGTAAGATCCTTAACCTCTCTCTTTCTCTCTGTTATTCATTGTTTTAACTTCTCTTGTTCTACACATATTGGGCTTCTTAGGGCACCTGAACAGTGGCCTGAATAAATCAAGTACAGAATGATCTCATTAGTCAGCAGGTCATGGAGATGATAGTATTCCTGCAGTGATGGGTCAGTGCTTCTCTCAAAGTTATCCATAGCGCTTGTTTTTGTCATTTGACATGAGCTCTTTGATCCCTCGGTCAGAATTGAGAGCTCAATAGAGCCGTACTCAGTGCATTGAGGTGAGGTATCTAGTCAACCAATGAATACATTTTTCTTTTTTTTTGGTATTCAAATCTGAATTCCATAATAGTATCATCATTAGTTGACTAATTTCTATGGCATTCTTTCCTCTGTGGAACACAAAAGATTTTTTCCAGCAGTGTTGGTAGACAAACCGTTCTGGTGGTTCCAATATATGCACGAGAAAACCGAGACATTTCTTAAAATAACTTATTTTATGAGGGCGAGTAAATAATGACATGAGTTTTTGTTTTGGGTTATCCCGACATGATGTATAAATAAAACGAGGTGCCGGTGCTCATCCGAATAACGTTAAGAGGTCTTTAGAAGCCTTTATTAAACAAATGAAACCTCTATTTTTTCATTCACTAAGAATGAATTGTGCCTGCTGATATTGTTGCTCTTTGTGATTTTTGCTTTTTCTAGCACTAAATTCCCTAGGAAGCATCCGGACCAGGTAATGACGTAAAATGACTAAAATATTTGCTCTGAATGCTTGCGTCAGCAGTAATTATGTACTTTCTTTATGCCATGCAAAGAATGCTGACATCTGCGAATGGGGCGCAATCTATAGCATGCAAGTCTGTCCATTTAACACATTAATTTAGTGCCGTTAATTGTATATTTATCAATTTAAAATAAAGGTGTTAACACATACAATCACTCCTGCTGACCCTTAAAGGGGTGATCAATTGAGAAATCAACTTTACCTTGAGCCTTTGATATATACAAGGTTATGGTAATATAAGAATACCTGTAAGTTTCAGAGCTGAAAACTTTCTGGTTAGTCAAAGAAAAGCTTTTATAGACACCAGGCTCAAACGGTCTTGTGCTTCATACTGACGTCATTGCGTGACGAAACACCTACAGCGTCTAATCCAGTAGCCCCGCCCACCGACTCATGGAGGGCTCGTGCTAGCTGGTCAACAACAATAAACATGCGGAGGAACATTAAGATATTGCACTATTCCTGTTTGTGGAAGAACACAGTCGCTGCATAAGCTTCCTTTGGATCCTAATATTAAAAATATGTGATTGAATTTTATTTTTAAAAGGGGGGGGGGGGGTGAAATGCTGTTTCATGCATACTGAGCTTTTTACACTGTTAAAGACTTGGATTCCCATCCTAAACATAGACAAAGTTTCAAAAACTAATGTTGGACGTTTGATGGAGTGTCAAAAATACTCCTTCCGGTTTCTCACAAGTTTTGGAGAGTTTTTTTTCGAGTATGGGTCGGCTTGAAGTTTGACAGAGCAGAAGGTCCTTGTATGGGCCGTACGGGCTCTTCTCCCAGATGGGCACGCGGGACTAGAGCGAGAGAGGAAATGCACGCCCATAAACACTGCTCTCAAGGTGCAGATCCACTCGTCCGTGAACACTTCTGACGCGCCCTATGTTCCATTGATAAATTAACTGTAACGTTACACGATCGTGTTGTTTACTGATGTTTACTGATGTTTACTTATGCGACGATAGCCAAAAGCATAGACATTTGAAGCAGTTTTACTCACCACCTGCTTCCAAAGCAGGACCGAACCTTTATCGCTGGGACCGCTCCGTCAAAAACACACTTCTTTGGTAACTGTTGATTTCGTGAAGTCCTGTGACTGTGGAGTCACAGGACTGTGTCACTCCACAATGACTGTGGAGAGCCACTTTTGCGACATGACTTAAGCGTGATGTTATGAAGCTTCCCGTCATTTCTGCGTTCAAATCAGTTCAAATGCAGCGCTGCCTTCCCTATGTAATAGTATTGCATTGTTATAGATCGTTTTGCTTATGTGTACGTGTCTAACAGAACATACCTTTAGCCTGCTGGACTCAGACACATATTAGCCAGGGCTCGCAAAGCCCGGCAGGCTGATGAATCTCTTATTCCGTTCTTGTTCTGCTATTCTCTCTCTCTTGAGTTGACATCTGAAGGGCAGATTCTAGTCAGAATATGAGTCTGATACTTCTCCATTGGGCTGTAATTATGGTGCGTTTCAACCGAACCAGGAAAGACCTCAGCTAGATAGACCTACAACCAGTCAGAGCAACGGAGCGACGCATAACGTTAGTTGTCAAATGTCAACGGAACTCAACTGCACTGTGTTGCCAAGTCTGCAGTATTCCCATGGGTTGTTTTCCATGTCCGCGGGTTGAAGCAACCTCAATTATGTGATATATAGACCCAGGAATGCAAATTTTAGCAGGCAACCTTGCCCAAATGCCCAAATGCCACCCCCCCCACCCCCCCAACCCTGACTGCACATATGCTGAAATAAGTAACATTAGAAGAAAAAGAGGAATGTAAACAATCTTTGCCAGTGTTGTAAAAAAAAGAAAAGAATTTGAGGATACAAAGAGTACTTACCAACACAATCATCATTTCTGAGAGAAATAGTGAAAGTGAATGCATATTTCTCCATTTAGGATTTGAACAAATTCAACCCACGCGCTTTTGATGATGTGGATAATTACGTTACTGTTTACCATCTGTCATTTTCATTGGTCTGAACAGTTTCTGTTCTGGCATAATTATTCCTCTGTGGATCTCAGCCCTGACCAAACTGACCTGAGCTTAAATGTTATGGGCAGGGCTGAGTTCGGCATCCAGTCTATAAAATATGAGATTTGACACTATTATAGTATATGTACAGTGTGTCTCAACTATTAAAAAAACCCAGCACAGCTGTACCACATGATCATGCACTGTATGTCCTGCAATGACCCCTAAATCTCCTTACAAACTGACAGACTCATTTGTAAAATGGATTGTTGTGGACTATAGAACAGTGATAGATTTATGTTCAATCATTTACAAGTAAGACAACAAATCTGCTGGCTTTTAAATCCAATTTTTGTAATGTCTGTTTAGTGCTTTCGTCTACCTCAATAAATCTAATGTCTTTGAATTATCTTGAATTTTGGGTTCAGAAAATATTTATAATATTGATTGACAGCCCCAATATTAAGCCTAATTTAAATGAAAAGATGTACACTAAATCATTACAGATTTCAGATTGTTTTCAAAAACTGTTGCAAAGCAAAAATGTCAAAAACGCATCATATATCATATTAAATCTTGTCAACTGGTCTAAAAAATAACCTAAAAGCTCCTCATGATTTATCCACAGGGATATTCACTTAAATAATGTATTGTCTACATGCTTCTCACCAAACCCTGCCTCCTTTGAGTGGATTTGACAATCTCCCCATCCCCTTTCTGTTGACCCTGATCCATCTATTCCTCCACAATAGATCTCATCTCATTTGTCTGTGACCATTCACCCGACCCACATCTCCCAGGCAGAGTAAATGACTGTGCGGTGTCTCTCTGCCACTCAAGACAATTCGGTCAACCTGCGGGAACAGTCACTCACCTGTTTAAACACTAATCAGGAGTGAGCTTTTCTGAATGACATGTAACAAAAAAAGGACAGAGAGAGAGAAAGAGCACACCATGTCTTTACAATTGTATAAGAGACAGTGATCTGCTTTATCTCGCTTCACTTTTAAACGCAACATCTCTTTCACAGTATGGTATGTTGTATTGGACCCAATTTATATTAGGTGGCCTTAACTAGTGTGTACTAACATTTAAATTAATAATTTGATACAATGCACTTTTTTGTACATGGATGTTTTTACATTGTACTTACATTTTAGAAATTACCTGCATGTAATTACAGAATTTAGATGTAACTACATGCAGGTAATTTCTAAAATGTAAGTACAATGTAAAAACATCCATGTACAAAAAAGTGCATTGTTTACATGTAATTACATCTAAATTCTGTAATTACATCCCTTACACCTAACCCTCACCACCATCACACCTGTCCTAACTTTAACCTTAAACTGACCCACACCAACACACCTGTCCTAACTTTACCCTTAAACTGACCCACACCAACACACCTGTCCCTAACTTTACCCTTAAACTGACCCACACCACCACACCTGTCCTAACTTTACCCTTAAACTGACCCACACCACCACACCTGTCCCTAACTTTACCCTTAAACTGACCCACACCACCACACCTGTCCTAACTTTACCCTTAAACTGACCCACACCAACACACCTGTCCCTAACTTTACCCTTAAACTGACCCACACCACCACACCTGTCCTAACTTTACCCTTAAACTGACCCACACCACCACACCTGTCCTAACTTTACCCTTAAACTGACCCACACCACCACACCTGTCCTAACTTTACCCTTAAACTGACCCACACCACCACACCTGTCCTAACTTTACCCTTAAACTGACCCACACCACCACACCTGTCCTAACTTTACCCTTAAACTGACCCACACCAACACACCTGTCCTAACTTTACCCTTAAACTGACCCACACCACCACACCTGTCCCTAACTTTACCCATATCCCACCTCAATATCAACAAAATTGTTTTGCAATACAATATGAACACAATAAGTACATTGTACTTTTTTTTTTTTTTAAAGATTAAAATTTAATTAAAACTTGTTTACTCTGGTTAATAAATCTGACATTTAATAAAAAAAATAATAATAATAATAATAGCAATAATAATAATAATAATAATAACAATAATAATAATAATAATAATAATAATAATAATTATTATTATTATTATTATTATTATTATTATTATTATTATTATTATTATTATTATTATTATTATTATTATTATTATCAGGAAAACAGAAAGAGGCTGTCGTATCCCATCCCTTGCTAAATTTTTTGAATTATTGTAAGAAACATTTTTTCACTCTTTACACTTAACCTTGTAGAGGTGTTCCAATTATAATGCTGGATTGTAGGTTAGAACCAGTGGCACAAGAGCTTGATGGTCTGCATCCTCCAAAGTATTAGCCATCATTCACTGCATTGACTTCTCAGCTTAAGCAGTAACCTCATGAGTATAATCTTTTGTGTGTGTGTGAGAGATAGTGTCTTCTACTAGTCCCACACATATTACTCTATACCCACTATATGCTCTTTAAGCAGTGGAGAGTGGAAAAAGCCATTACTCATGTTGGTTTAGCAGTATCTCAGGGGTGAAACGGAGCGTGCGCAGAGGAACACTGTGCAGGAAGAACTTGTGAACCTTCACACAAGTATGACACATGAGAGAGGGGGCAGTTGGACAAACTGTGGGAGCGCATAACCTTAGAGTGTGTGTGTGTGTGTGTGTGTGTGTGTGTGTGTGTGTGTAACAGAGGGATGTGAAGGAGGAATCTGAGTGTGTAGAGTAGTTGTTCAATGTTTCTTCTGTGAGCCTTTATATTGATCTGTGTGCCTCTGTATCTATGAAGAGGATGTCTCTCAGCCCTGTAGAGAATGGCAGGAGTACAAGAGCTCTCTCTCTCTCTCTCTCTCTCTCTCTCTCTCTCTCTCTCTCTCTCTCTCTCTCTCTCTCTCTCTCTCTCTCTCTCTCTCTCTCTCTCTCTCTCTCTCGCTCTCTCGCTCTCTCGCTCTCTCGCTCTCTCTGCGTGGTGTCAAGACATGGCCTATCTGAGATTTTACACATTATTAGATCTGTGTCACAGAGCAACTGCTGTCTAGAAACATTTACCTTTTGAGCTGAATTGTATAGACAAATCAGTGCTATGGATATTGTATATAGTGTAACCCAGAGGTGTTCTACAGATAATCATCATCTGTCACTTTGACGGGCTGGGTTGTCATGATTTTCTGTCATGCTCTTATTTGTATCCATTGTTTCTCCCCTCGGAACTAATATAATATATCACTACATTTCAAAGGTTTAGGGTTTGTTTACAGTGTTTTTGTTTTTGTTTTTTTCAAGGAATATGTTATGCTCACAAAAACTCCAATAAAGGAACAATGTTAATGAAATTATTACAATTTTAAATTTCAGCAGACATTAAACCAGTAGTGTCACAATATCCTTCAGAATTCATTTTAATATGCTGACTTCTTATTTATTTTTAACTGTCAGTGTTGAAAACAGTTCTCATTTACCCAGTATTAATATTGTATGTCTCTCTTTATTTTAGGTGTCTTACAACACTGTAAAAAAATAATAATAATAAGTTACCTGGTTGCATCAATTTAAAAAATGAAAAAAATGAGTTAATGCAATGGACATTTATTGTATTATGCATTATGTCTTCCTTGGCTTTCCTTGGTTTGGGTTTTTGTGAGGAGTGGTTGTTATCTGATGATAAAAGACAAGTTTAATTTCAAAACATCTTTTGACTTATTTGGTGGTTTGTCTTTAAGGTCTTTAAAGAAAAGACAGAACAGCAGCAATAGGGTTCTAAGGACACAAAGGGCAAAAGGGTCACAGCCAATATAACACTGATCAGCCTGTCCCTGCAATAACCTGCAAGTGTGTTGATGTAAGTACTGTACATTGATCCAGCAAGAGTTGTTTTATAGGCAAACAACAGTCCTTATATGAAGTGGCACAGAGCCTTTTGAAGGCATCTTTACCTACTTCAAACTCTTAAATAAGTCTAATTAGCTTTCCAAGGTAGGACTGCCTGCTGTGTGTGTGTAGATACTTCTGCATTAGACCGCGTCCACTGAACCACACACTGAGGCGTCTTAAGACTAGGATCCTGCTGAGATTCTGGTGAAAAAGGTTTGGTTTTCATTTTGCTTTCATCAAATGTTTCATGTTGCTTTGAGAACAACAATGATAGAGGCTACCTTGAAATGATGCCAGACTTTGCTGATATGGCTCTACAAGGAGATAAATAAATAAAATAAAAATAAAAATGAGGACAAGAAACCCTGTATTACATCTCAGCTCTGCATGTCATCTCAAATTAATGTGAAGCATGTTAGTTCACCCCAGAATGAAAATGATTTAATGAATTACTCACCCTCATGTCGTTGGACACCCGTAAGACCTTCGTTTATCTTCGGAACATAAATGAAGATATTTTTGTTGAAAGCTGATGGCTGAGAAAGGCTTCAGATAGGCCTCCATTGGCATTCAGTATATTTCCACTGACCCACTCACAAGACCCATAAAGGCACTAAAGACGTCGCTACAAAGCCCATCTCATTACAGTGGCTGTGCAATCATTTTACAATGCGACGAAAATAGTTATTGTGTGCACAAAAATCAAAATAACGACTTTATCCACCGAGTTATTGACGTGAACTTGACGCATGTGCGAGAATATGACGCAGATCCGCCGTTCAACACATGACCCGGAAAAGGAGGAGCGC
Source organism: Pseudorasbora parva (assembly GCF_024679245.1). Classification (NCBI taxonomy): domain Eukaryota; kingdom Metazoa; phylum Chordata; class Actinopteri; order Cypriniformes; family Gobionidae; genus Pseudorasbora; species Pseudorasbora parva. The sequence goes on from NC_090188.1 coordinate 15,793,047, forward strand.
CGCTATCGCGTGAGTTATTGTTTTGATTATTTTTGCGCACAAAAACTATTCTTGTCGCATTGTATGCATTATTGTACAGCCACTGTAGCGAGATGGGCTTTGTAGCGACGTCTTTAGTGCCTTTATGGGTCTTGTGAGTGGGTCAGTGGAAATATACTGAATGCCAATGGAGGCCTATCTGAAGCCTTTCTCAGCCATCAGCTTTCAACAAAAATATCTTCATTTGTGTTCCGAAGATGAATGAAGGTCTTACGGGTGTCCAACGACATGAGGGTGAGTAATTAATGAAATCATTTTCATTCATTCATTTTTGGGTGAACTAACCCTTTAAGGCTACACATTTATTGACAACACATACATTGCTGTTTATTCATATCATCGTTTAAATGCAGACAGTGGAGCAAGGGTAATATATGATAATTCATATTTGATAACCATCTATTCTAAGACTGAAATCCTGGATTCATAGCTGCTGTGGTCTGATCATTTTGTTGTTTTCAAAGAGAAATAAGTCTTGATTATCTGATTGATGGGCATGGCTGCTAAATTAGTTAAGTTAATGGTCCTTTCTTTGAGTTTGGTGGAGTGCCTGAGGACAGTCTTTAAGGTTTACGTGTGAGAGAGAGAAATGTGTGTGGCTATTGCCTTGTGATCAGGAGAACTTCACATACTCTGGGATGTGTGGCTCCTGGCTAGGCGGTGGAATAATATTAATGATTTATGGGCAATTACATTAGAGCGAATGAAAAACAGAACAGACAGTTCAGTGGAGAAAATCACATCAACCCACTCCTCCCTCTCTTCTTATCTCTCTCGCTCTGCTGCTTATCTCTCTCCATGTCTCTATCACTCGTTTTCTCCCTCACTATCTCTATCTCTCTTGCTCTCATTCGCCCTGCTATCTCACTCTCTTTAATCCCTTATTTCCTTGTCCCTCTTTTTCTCTTTCTCCCTATTTCCCTTCAATTCATATTTCTTTCCCACTCTTTATCTTGCCATCATCTCCCCCCTCCCCCCAGGATTGTACTCTGCGAGTTAATATCTTTTCCCTGTTGCTGTCCCAACTGATTTTTCTGGTGTACTTGTAATTCAAATCTGCGTGAGTGAACAGAGAGCTTGTGAGTTTTCCATACAGCAGGAGATCCCGTCCCTCATTTATGGATGAATATAAATCTGCCTGTTGTTGTCTTCAGCAATACAGTCTGTTTATATCGTGAGCCGTTTATATTGCAGAATGGAGATTATGACAGAATTTTTCATCCCTCTCTCTCTCTCTCTCTCTCTCTCTCTCTCTCTCTCTCTCTCTCTCTCTCTCTCTCTCTCTCTCTCTCTCTCTCTCTCTCTCTCTCTCTCTCTCTCTCTCTCTCTCTCTCTCTCTCTCTCTGAGTAGCGTTTTCTATCGGAATCGAGAGAAAAGATTAGATTAAATTACACTTAATGGGGAGGCCATCAGTAGAACATTTGTTCTGATTAATGACTAAAAAAGCAAATGGGTGAGTGAGAAATATCTCCAAATCATGCTGCCAGATCAAACTGCGGCACATCCATGTTTACCGCTGAAAACCAGTCAATCTCTTCCCCCCACGCCAATAGCACTTTATGAATTATGGCTGAGGATATCTCATCACTGTGCAAATTTTGTTGCCTGGCTTCCTTCCAAGTCCTCAATTAGGCTGTGTTTTCCTGCAGCTAGCAGGCCGGCAATACTTAGTCATTGATCAGTGCTTGGATAGCTGCCCGGTATGGTGCCATGGTGAAAGTCTGCGAGTGCAGAACGGCTTGAGGACTACCAGTTCCTTATTACTAGATGGACAAAGAGTGTTTGAAAAGGATTGACAGTCACCCTGCTGTCACATTTACTCACATTATGCGATCAGGTGAATTGCGTGGGATGCACATATGATGTCCAGGTTTGGTTTAAGAGGCTCTGAATCAACTATCCAATACAGAAAGACACAATTGGAAAATTGACCTGAAATGGAGGACTCGAATATTGCTGTGCTCTCCAGTGGCACAGCTTAAAATCTGTTATTTTATGTTGCCGGTTAAATCACCAGTGTTGCCGTTGTGCGTATTTTGACTTTCAGATTTTGCATTCTTTAATGCCATTCTATCTGATTGAATATTTTGAGATTTTGCTAAAGGCCTTTTTTGTATAACAAATGCCAATTTTTATTAACCTGTAAAATTACTGACTTATTGATGCAAGTACAATTTTCTCTTCATATTTACACATTTATGCCCTGCAGATGTCATTAACAATCCATCATTTTACTCCATTAAAACATGCATAACATTCACTCTGTGTACTAAATTTCAAATGATACACTTGAGAGACAGATGTTTCCATTTCCAATAATCCTAATAAAGAATTACTTTTTTTGTGAGAGTATTACACATCATATTGATATAGTACAACATTACATCATGACTTTGCGTTTATACACGTCAATTTTTAAAGCCAAGAGGCGTTATCTGTTTGCATTTTGAGCTATCCGCGTGTATGTCTACGCCGTGTGATTCCGCGTGAATGTCTACGCCAAAACAAACCATTGTGTGTGTGTGTGTGTGTGTGTGTGTGTGTGTGTCCACAATGTAAAGGGATTTATAAACATACTAAATTATGTTTTTTTGAAAATGTAAAAATGCTGATTGTGCGTGCGATAGATAGATAGATTTAGGGGTAAGGGGATAGAATGAAACGGTGTTGATAAACACACTAAAATGCAATTATGCGTCTTGATAGCGCGCCAAAATGGCATATGAATTGGTGTGTCATATATATATACACTATTTCATGAGATCAGTCTGTATAGTAACACATGGCTCGGTAGCGTCTTCGCTGTGATCACATATGCATTTGGTGTCTGTGGCTGACTAATACATTGTGCCTTTTCTACAGTGCAGTAACAGTCCTGTTTAACAGCAGCCCGCTGCCATGTTTGACACTTCAGAGGCAAGTCTGATATTTCTGCGCCTCGATTTTGCAACCAGACATCACCCTGATGTATTGGGCTGACCTTTCTGCCTGCAAAACTCAAATTGGCTCGCCTTGTCTCCTCGTTCGAATGAGATAAACAAAGTCTTTGTTTTTAGCAACAGCTTATGATGGGCATTTCTAGTCTGGTGTGTTTTTCAGCCTCTGCACCCATTAGGAAAAAGACAATATATTCTCACATATATTCTCTGCAATAGCCGGATTATGTGAAATTGACTTGATTTGATTTCCTTTCGCAATAAATATTTTCAAAGCTGCACTGGTGTGCATTAGCGATCAGCATATTATAAAGTAATGAGTTGTTGTATGATATTACAACTATCATGTTTGGGTTTGCTCTTAGCATTAGCACTCCCGCTAATCTCTTCATTCAGCTGTTGTTTTCATTATTGGTTTGTCTGTGAAAGAAAACATACAGACTGCATTTAATGCATATGCATAGTCTATGAAAATATACAGTATGTGGGTGGAACAATTCACTGCTGTTTTCACTTTTTTAAAGGGTAATAACAAACTATTGGGGGGATCAAAGTCTTCAGTGGGTCGTTATTTACACACCTTATCTGTCATTCTAAACCTGTATTGTTTCGGACCCCATTGACTTTCATTGTATGAACAAAACATTCTTCAAAATATCATCTTTTGTTTTCCGCAGTAAATGATGACAGAATTTTCATTCACGGTGAACTATTCTTTAAACGACATAAGAACTGAAAAGAGTGATAGAGATCGATGTGTAGGTGCTGAGCTACTCTTCTGGAGCCACCGTAAAGGGCGGACAGCTGATGGTGTGGATGGAAATGGGGTAGAAACCCAACTTAATGGCTTATCACAAAGGCTCTCCCCCGTGACAACTTATTGATGGACTCTATTTGGTCTTAAATGGCAACTCTGCCCCTTTTACTAGGGGGAGATTGAGAGACTGGAGAGCGCGAGAGAGTGAGAAAAAGAGGGGGCAAGGGAAAGAGTGATGAAATGAAGGAGATAAAGATGGAAATGAACTGTGCGGTGGAGATTCTGACCACTCAAGTGTTTCCGAGCCAGGTCGCTCTTATTGCATTCTTCAGAGATATGTTTCTGCGCCGTAAAGATGGCTCTCTTTCAACTGCAGATGTCACATACTTATGGAATTTAAAATCACTCCCTTTTTCCCCACCTCTTATCACTGGGGGGATGTCTGTTTTTATTAATTTGAAGCCTTCTCTTGGTTTGCATTAGGGAATTACCAGTCGCCCTGTAATTAATCCAAAACAATGCTGGGTTAGTGAGCCATGCACATGAAATCTAAATGAGACCAGCAAAGGTTAACAAGCTGATAGCTCATTAATGTAAAGCCCTATGTTTATTCATAGGCAATAATAGCTGATAATCATAGATAAGGGCATTGATGTGCCATTCACACTGTGAGCTGTTTGCTTGGAGGTTGGTAATTTTAACAGAAAAATGAACAATTACGTGTACAATGTACAATTAAGACTTGTTGATTGGTTATCTATTTACCATTTAAAATGACTTAATATTAGATTTTTTAATTAGACAGTATACTGTACAAAACAATTTCACTCAAAATACTACTATTGTTCTCTGTAATTGGATGTCTTATATGGAAAACCCTAGCTTGACTCATGAAAAATGGCATTTTAATGAACTTTGCATCATGATGTTGCCTTCTGTTTTACTATACTGTAAAAAAAATATTGTTGTTTTATCTTAAAAAAAAATATATAAATCATGATAATATCAAAAGTTGGCATGTTTCACTGCATCATCACAAATAAAACACACAATTACCCATTTTGCTTAAAAAAATATTTTAATAATATTTGAATAAAGGTTGTCGAATCTTAAAAATTGTATTAACTGTATTCTTTTTTTAATTATTTCAATAAACTCTAAATTAACGCAACCAGGTAACTTATTTTTTAAAAATATTTTTTTACAGTGTAGCTGTATTTTTTAAACATGCAATATGGTATTTAGTGCACTTTTAAAGTGCAAAGCAGATTGGAGAATGTTGTTATAATCTATTAACATTAATTCAGTTAATGTTCTATGTTGTTGAGAGCTCACTGTTAAAGTTCTGAAGCCGCTACAAGGTCAAATTATAAACGAATGATGGAATCCTAAAAGAAAAAGAAAATATTTAGAAAATATTTATTCAAAAAAGAAAAGTAATTTCCTGCTGCGCTGCACAGTTTGCACTTGGGTTTGCGCCGACCAGCTGCATGGAGCATGTGAGAGATTCTCGGTCTCCTCTGCCCGTCGGCCCTGTAGTCCTGCTAAGCTAGCTCATTAGTATGCATTTGACACGTTAATGAGAGTCTGTTTCCGGGCGACCACACACTAATACTCATGAATATTTAACTGAGGAACGGGAAGATTATATTGAAGGAGGAAGAGAAAAAAAATGAACAGAGAAAAATATCAAAACCGTGAGAGCTTTGAGGAGATGACGTGAAGATGCACAAAATAGCTGAAAATATTCAGAAGCTGAAGGAGAGAAATAATATTTTTGAAAAGCTTAAAATGAAATACGTGACTTTGTGGGGGGGGATATGAAAATAGATGGTAGTAAAGAGGAATAGAAATAGCAAATAAAATGAGTGGCAGGGTCTAATCTGGGTAGATGCCATCAAGGGGCCTATGGCGACCGCGAGGAAACTGCAGGCCAGGCAGCTTGGGACTTTAGATTTTATTAGGAGACCTGAGAGATGGCTTTAGAGAACTGTCTCCTTTCTTTTCCTTTTTTCTTTTCCACCATCTTCAGAGCAATTCCACTTGGCTTTTCCTCACATAGAGATGGATTGAAACATTTTCACTAATAGTATCTCTGCTGTCTGAAGGTAGAATTAATCTTCACTCTTCCAAAATAAAATCACACCCCTTCTCTATTCTTTTTTCTTTCCTCGCTTTCAAACTTTTGTTCACATCCATTGCTCCTGCATAATCTCTTCTCTTTTTTTCTGCACCTCCACATTCACTCCTGCTGCTCTCATAGCCATGCTTTAAACTGAAACTTTAAAATGTTTAGTGTAAATCTGGCACTGATGAACCAGCACAATCTTTAAAGCCATGCATGTTTGTGTTCAGATTTTTTTTAATGATAATTATGATGAGAATGGAATGCTTAAATTGCAAAATTCATTTTAATTTGCATATCACTTTAAACTAATTGAATGGCACACAAAGGGTGATTGCAAATTAGCACAAATGACACTATGACTTTTACATTTTTATAAAATAAAAAAGATTTTGTTTTGTTTTGATGACTACTCACTCAACCAGTGATTGTGTCCTCTGCTGGTAGACTGCTGAAATGACACTTGTGTCACTGACATAGCAGCTAATGTTCATATAGTATGTCTAGCAGCATCCACCGTTGAAAGAAAAATGTATTTTACTCTTTGTGCTAAGAGCAAACACATCTGAGCTTAAATTATAACGTGTATAGAGGCTTAGTAAAGTTGGCAACGCTGCGTCTCTGAGTTTAAGTCTGCATATTTGAAGAGGCGTGAGCAGTCTATCTAACTTCAGCTATATATTTTTTATGTATTTTTGCATGTAAATGAATACAAATAAGATATGTAAAATGAATCTGTGCAAGAATGTATAAATCATATAGCAATCCACCAACTAGATCCCAAATTCATCATGCACCTCACATTTCGAAGTGAATGCTATGAGGATTATTAAAGAAGCTTCTCATTTCTAAGATGCGTTTCAAAGTGCTTGTTTACGGCATTGCTTTCAAGGACCTGTAAGCATGTTTTGTAAAAGGATTTAAAGAATAAGCGGTCTGACCAGGTTTTCCATTTATTTCACCTTTATCTCACCTTCCTGTCATGCCTTTTACCTCTCCACTCTCTGCATCCTTCCTCTTGCAAGGACATAGCTTGTGGCTTGAGTGCATCCAGAACAAGCCTTCTAAAATTTCATATGGAATGTTTTTATTTGTTTCAGGTTACTTGCTACTGACCTGTTCCTACACAGTAAATTTTGCAGTGTTAAATTAACTCTATAAGAGTTAAATTTAACACTCTGCCCGAGTGTATTTGGTCCCACTCAGAATTGGTGATAAATTGACTCTTGTGAAAGTGTTAAATTTTCAGAGTTAAATTAACTCTATTTTGAGTAAAACTTTAACACTGCTCAACACTGCATAGTGTTACCACAGTTTAACACTAAGGGAAATTAACTCTTACTAGTGTTAATATTTCACTAGTGTAGAGTTAATTTACATATTTTATTAGTGTTAATATTTCACTAGTGTAGAGTTAATTTACATATTTTATTAGTGTTAATATTTCACTAGTGTAGAGTTAATTTACATATTTTATTAGTGTTAATATTTCACTAGTGTAGAGTTAATTTACATATTTTATTAGTGTTAATATTTCACTAGTGTAGAGTTAATTTACATATTTTATTAGTGTTAATATTTCAATAGTGTAAAGTTAATTTGCATCTTTAATAGTGAAAACAAATCTCACTCAAACAAAAAGTGTCAATATTTCTTTTTGTGTTTCAAGTACAAAAATTAACCTACTCACCTACAATGTCAAATTAACTCAAAGCAAGTTAAAACAAAGAAAACAATTGCAACAATGGCATGTTTAAAACATTTATTAAAACAGTCTCAAGATAATTAACAAACATCACATCTGCATTAAATGGCAATACGGCACTATATGCAGTGCAGCATCTGTTGTACCATATTTCATCTGAAGATCAAATGGTTTGAAATAACACAGCTCATTAACATTCACTACCTTAAAACCTCTGTCTGGATGCAGTCTGACTGTAAATGCATAGTAATGGTCATCAAAACATACAGTTTCCATCAATGTTCCACACAACAGCACATTTTCATCTTTCACAGCAATAGTCTTGATCTTACAAAATACTGGCATCTCACAAGCTACATTTGTACAGATAATAAAGTCAGGGCGATACTCTGTGCCATAGTGCTTGATCCACTTTACAGAATAGACAACTTCTGATTTTGACACTCCTAGTTTGGAAGCAATCTCTTGGCCACCTTTAAGTTCACTGAGTCCTACCATCTTTCCTGGGCCGAGGGACAATCTGTACTGGCTAAAAGACTCCCAGTGCATTGCAGTACAAAATTGGTGCTTTTTGGCTAGAGTTTTGGTGATATTTTTGAAGCTTTTTAATTGTGTTTTAAAAAATTTGTGTTTAGCTTCATAACGCATACACCACATGTGCAGAATTGGTCCAATTTTTCTTATACACTGTGGGTAATGTATCATGATGTGATGCTTCGGCAAAAGATTTCTTTGGGGAAATAAAATTTTGAATAGCTGGTGATGTTCAATTATTAAATGTTTAAGATAAATGGTCATGCCTTCTGTTACGAATGGTGAAAATACAATGTTAACAATGTGCAAAAGTAAAATCAAAAGATACCAGTGTTTATCATCTCTTTGCACTAAATCACCAAATAATAGGGGCATGTTGCGCAACAAGCACCAAGATTGGATGGCATTTAAACCCAAATCATTGCTCCCATCAAACAATTTGACCATTGGAGGACGATTTCTCTGCTGATTGTAACCATAGTCAAAAGCATGCACTCTACCAGCAACATCCTCAGTGGACAGAAAATTATGCTGAATGTACTGCAGAATAAGTTTTACCTCTAGCTGAGCAACTCCTTCTAGAATGTCGTGCATTATATCTACAGCAAAATTGTTGGCTGTGTTGAAATAGTTGAGTGAATTTAACAAACATGTCCGTTTGACACCATAAATATGAGGTAGTGTAGAATCAGTTTGTAAAGTTTCACAGTGCAGAGCATGCATCTCAGCTGTTCTTAGTACAACCTCAGGATCATCTTCACAGAACACAGACTGAAAGAGATGTTTCTCAAGAAGACAGAAACGACAGCAATACCGAGCCGCAAATGACTCAAGAAACCCAAACAAACTGTGCAAGCCGAGATTATCCCCAGTTACTTGAACAACAGTACCCCTAATACAATTTCCAGATACTGGATTTGTAATCCCCTCAATCTCAAATGATTTCAAATCTTTAACTAGAGGCTCAAGTATGGAGTTAAAACCATAGCGCTTAATATCTAGTGCATGAAAGAGGGCACATAAATGAATATTTACTAATGAAGAGTTAAAAACTGGGGGGAAATTCCTTAATGTAAAATAGATTGCACCCAATTTGTGTATACCTTTTTTGGATCCCAAAGGATTAGCGGTCTCAAAATCATCATAAAATAGCTGAATTTGTAAGGCATCTTTTTCTCTATTAAATAAGGGATTACTTTTAAAATACGCTGCATCACTTAAGTCTACATAAATTCCTTCCTTTGGAACATGCCTGGGTTTAAACAAATCAGTAAGTAGTGGATTTTGTAAAATTGACTTTAGTGTTTCTAAAATGGGAATATAAGCAAATTTGTCAGTTACAACAACTTGATCGAACATTCCTGTGGTTTTATTTCTCCTGCAGTCAAATCTTGTGCCAAGCACAATTTCTCTCGGTTCAACTATTCCCCATTTTTCTGTAAAGAGTCTCTTTCGTTTGGTTTCAGAATTTAACGTAGTAAATGGATTTTCCAAATTTTCAAATGCATTTTCTATCTTTCTTTTAGTAGCTGTGTCCTGTGAAGGCAGACAGAGCAAAGCTGCATCCTGGGCCTGACTATGAATCTCAGAAACCATTTCCTCCATAGATGAAACAAAACCATTTATAGCAGATTGACTTAATCCAGCAACTTTTAGTTGAGCAACAGCAGACGCACACATATCGAAAGTACTCTTATTTGACATAACCAATACAGATGTTGTGGCCAACTCTGCGCCACTGCCAATCTGATCAAGTATTTCAGCTCTACTCTGTCCATCTGCCTTGGCTGTCTCGCAGCTGTCAATGGTGTCAAAATTCTGCGCACTGTCACTTTGCTCAGCGTGTTTAAGATGCATGTGTTTCCTAATACCTGAAAAAGTACCAAACACAGAACCACAACCTGCTTCTATGCATTTAAGGCGAAGATTCTTTCCAGGAACAAAACCATGAACTAATCTGAAGTGCCTAAGAAGCATTTTTGAACCATTTAACTCAGCCTGACAAACAAAACACTTCATGAGGGCAGAAAAACTTGAGACCTAGCTAAGAAGCCTTGCTCTGACCTCAGCTACACGAGGACTCTCTTTAACTTTGCCAACATCTATGTTGAACACAGTGGTCTGAATGAAAGTGTACATGTTGTGGAGCATAGTGTTGTAAGAGGTGCCGAAAACAAAGTGTGCCTTAAACAGTTCGTCAAAAGCACCGAGAGAAGAGGTTGACTTGCATGGAATGGCATGCTGATCAAGAATGATGAAAAACTGTCGAACTGAATTCTTCTGAGGTCCCACGGCCAGGAGATAGGGCTGAGCACTAGTGATGTCTCGAAGATGCTCCTCAATGTTTGTTCCACTCTGAGAAAACCAAGCATATTGTAGAGAACCATCAGAGATATAAAATAATAGAGAGAAAGAAAAAAACAAAGAAAAAAAAACAAAAAAAACAAACCTTCTTGAAGACAACAAGATGTTTCTCTGCTTGAGAAGCAGACACCTTTCCTGGTCTTTTCCGGCCTTGGGCAGAAGGTGGGATCAGATGCAGCAGTAGCAGTATAGAGGAGAGGTCAGTGTCCCAAACTGTTTAGACCGTAAAAGATGTTAGCAAAACTTAAATCATGAAAACAGAAACTGAAGAATAAATATATATATATATATTTTTTTTAATGGATGGAGACCATTAAATGTTTTATGTTCCTTACAATATTAGACACATATTACTAAAATTATCTAAGTATTAAAATTAATTTTAAACATCTTACCAAAATCAACGCTCGCTTCTGAGTCATCAGGGGATTCAGCTGCTAGCAGGAGTTCTTCTATATCACGAGTGGTTGGAAGTTTTTTGCATTGCTGAATCACTTTTTTCTTGAATGCAGTTGTCCACTTCTCCAGAAGCTTGCCTGACACTGCTTCTCCAAACATCAGAACAAAGTCTTGCTCAATCTAAGGGGAATCATCATTAGACATTAACCCAAGCACTGAACAAATTGATTTGTTAGACCACAGCAATGCATTTAAAAAAAAAAAAAAAAATCCTTAAGAATATGATCATAAACACTTTACCAAGCCTTTAATGTCTTTGAAACGAGGAAAGACAGTCAATATATCACTTGACTGCATAGGATCAAGAACGATGTTGCGCCGATAGTCAAATGTCAATTTCATCTTCTTCTTGACTGCATCCTCATCAGCAGAATGGTTCATGAATGCAATTGCTTCCTTGCATTCATCCTCACTCAAGACAGTCTCCGGAGTAAACTCTGACTCCCGTCTTACAGCAGGTCCACCAGACATCCCTTCAGCAAACGATCCTGGTCCTGATTAAGAAAAAAGTAGAAGAAAAAAAAAATTACAAGCATCAACATTGCCATATGCAATTAATACTTATAACAAAATGTAAAAAAACAAAAACAAAAAAACAAACAAAAAGAGGTAAAAGATTTCTCATCTTTGTACAACTAAAAAAGTACAACTAATCCGGTCACATTTAAAGGATTAGTTCACAAAATGAAAATTTCCTGATATTTTACACACCCCATATCATCCAAGATGTTCATGTCTTTCTTTCTTAAAGGGTTAGTTCACCCAAAAATGAAATTTGTCATTAACTCCTCACCCTAATGTCATTCCACACCCGTAAGACATTTTATATTTAGTCCGACAGTCATTAATGACATACATTTAATTTTTGGGTGAACTAACCCTTTAAGTAGAAAAGAAATTAAGTTTGAGAAAACGTTCCACTATTTTTCTCCCCATCATAGACTTGCATGCCAACCAAAATGTTGAAGGTGCAAATCAATGTAGTTTCGAAGCACTTCAGAGGGTCATGGGGCTGATACTTCTTGCGTGACCTCTGAAGCCCTTCTGAGCCCTTTGAAACTGCATTGATTTGGACCTTGAAAATTTTGGTTGCTGTGAAAGTCTATAATGGGAAGAAAAATCCTGGAATATCATCATCAAAAAATTCAATTTTTAGAAAGAAAGACATGAACATCTTGGATGGGGGTGAGGAAAATATCGGGAAACGTTAATTTTTAAGTGAACTAATCCTTTAAGACAACCCAGTAGCAACAAAACTGCTGTGAAAGATCATAATCTATGATTTGTTTTGTTTTTTTAAAAGGCAGGCGATTTCTGAATTTCATTCCATACCTTCAAATGATGCTCGGCGCTCCTTAGCCAAGCTTCGCTGTATAGTTTTGATTCTCCATGCCAAGTACCCAGTGCCACTCTCACCATCATAGTAATGCTCCTTAGAAAACAAAAAGAGAAATCATGCCAGGTCTTAAAATTCAAGAGCAAAATACACCACCTGTATTATAGGTGTGTGATTATAAGCATGTAACACATCAACACAGACTATAAATTCAAAAACAGTGATACTTACATAGCCATTTTTGGAGAAGGGGTCACTGAGGTAAGGGAACAAAGATACAATTCCTCTGGCATATTTTTCTTTAACCTGCCTTGGTGGTGATTTACTGTATTATATATTTAAAAAAAATAAATAAACTCAGCAGCCCCAGGTTAAAAAAGAAAAACAACAAAAATGATAGCACTCATATACACCATTTAATTATATGCAGATTACCGTACCCGTTCTTTTCTGTCATGTCAGCTGCCAGGATGTTCACCATTTTCCTCCTCATTTCATCCCCCAAACTCTTAGTTCGGTTGTACTCATTTATTATACTCTCCCCACCTGGTTTCTGGACAAGAATGGATTCCACCAACTAAATAAAAAATAAAATAAAAAAAATATGGCGTGTCAAGTACAAAACCTTACCTCAAACAAGGTGTAATTTAAAACATATAAATGTTTTAAATTACACATTTAAATCCCCCTCCCAAACATAAAATTAACAATTTGATGGCCACCTTTTTAGCTTCATCATCAAGCCTCATTCGTTTGCTTGAAGAGCTTTCTTCAATAATGAGTGTATCCTGCGAGTCAGTCGAGTCAATGGATGAAGACAGGGACTGATTTAACACCACAGGAGAGGCTTGTGGAGAGGCAGATTCCAAGTCTAGTTGCATATAGGGTGAGAAAAGTCTTCAAGATGATACTAATAAATAAGCACTGAGAAAAATTCTAGCAAGTAATATAATAAATACAAACCTGGACCATGTTTTATGGTGAGAACTCCAACTGAGGGATCTTTAACGACATCCTCAAAAACATCATCATCCACCTCAGTCCCTGATTCATCAACAACCTTCACATTCTCGGGTACATTCGGGACACCAAACTTTAAAAAAGCTGGAAAAAGGGCATGCAAATTAATGAGTAAGGTTATTATATAAAACCAGGTTGATGCTGGTAACTAACATAAGAGATAATGCAACAAGTTACAAGTGTAATAGATTTTTTTTTTTCCTACAAATTGATTAAAATACTTTAACCAAGATAAGGAACATATAGAGCTGCACAATTCTGGATAAATTGAGAATCATGATTTTAGTTTCAGAGATCACGATTCTGAATAGACAAATAAACATTATGTATTATTGGATAAATCAGCCTTTTTGAACGAATATTTTGCACAAATGATTCAATAACAACCCTTTTTACAGTATATTGGCGCTCCCTAGTGGCGCAAAGGTGTAATCGATACGATCGTTATTTGAAGCGCCAAGATATTTTCAAAAAGGTGATTTCCTCTATTTAGATCACTACCGTATAGTGTTTTTACCCAGACTATAAACTTTTACCCCAATACATCTGTGATTATTTTAATATCCGCAACACAGAAACACATTTTGTGTGGCTGAAAAGAATGTGAAGATGCTTCATATCTATAATGTTAAACGGGAACTCTTCTCTCTGTAACGTTAGGTCAGCAGCAGCACAAACGCATATTTGAATGTTCTGGTCCTAACGTAATTTATCAAACGTTTAATAGACATGCGAATCGTCGTCGTTTAGAAATGAGATCGCGTGGTGTTTGAATACAGAATGTGATATTTAAACGATTAACTTGTGCAGGGCTATATAAATAATTCTTACCAGCAAACAAAAAATCCTTCAGGCTCAGCTCGGTGATTTTAACAAATTTTTGGACATCCCCAAGTTTCACCTTAACCAGCATGTTCTGTAATAGGTGACAGAGTTTTACACATATGGCACGTTAAATGTTTCGTGCCTAAAACAATAACTTAACGTTAACTGTTAACTTACATGTTTAAGCAATGCAATTTCAACCGTCCATTAACGTTGTTACATTACATTTGGCAGCTAATGCTTCATTGTCACGTTTAAAAATAGCAATATACGAATGAGCGTGATATAACAAAGATAACTGCAACAGGAATACAAATTTAAATAAGATTATTGACATTATTCAAGGTTTATCTTTTGTGACAAAAAGCCTCCATATGAACTCACCGCGAAGTTGGTTAACGTTAGGCCTCAGTTCCATTCGTAGTTTGAACCTATCAAATTACACAAAGTTCATCAATCTACAGCCTGCGCTAACACTAGCACATTTATTAATATAAAATATCAAAGTGATGCTTTAATATGGAACTTAAAATGAGCTTACCTTTCTCTCTGCGAGGTAAAAGAAAATGGCGATCGTTGATAACGTCGAGAAACTTCTGTTCAGTTCGATTGAAGGGCGGGGCTTAAGAGAGTAAAATTAACGATGCTGAATTAACTCTGATAATTTTCACCAACACTAGGGCGTATCTTTCACTATTTGTTGTTAATTCAACTCCTTAAGAGTAAATGTAGAGTAACACTGCTTGATTAACACTGCCAGTTTTACTGTGTATGTGTGCGGATTAATGTTACTGCTAAGCACATCATCGATGCTATACCAAGATTTTAAGCATATCATTTATTTGCAAATTGCAGATAGCATTTATACTAATATCACCTCATAAACATTCTTTCGAGCTCCATTCATTTGAACAGCATCCAGTCATACACTCCCTAAGCTACAAAAGTGAAAAAGTACATCTTTGTACCTTACTAATTCCCTAAATGGTACATATTAGTACCTTTTTAGTTTTGTACTGTTGGGTACCACTCCAGTGAGATAAATATACCTTTTTTTCTGACAGTGAATATAGATTGAGGCGTTGACACCTTCCTCAGAGTCATTAAGTGATTTATTCCATTTAAGATGTGTCTATTTTTGTGTTTCCTCTTTATATTTTTCCTCTTTTTTCTTTATCTAGTGCTCAATATGATACAATCCGACCGCAATACTTATTGTCATCATTATGAGTGATTTATAGACTGTGATATTTTTTCATCTTCTCTGTAGTCTTATTGTTCTTATTTCAATGGTTGAGCAATCTCATCTCCGGCAACAGATTTATTTATTTATTTTTATAACCACATGTAACAGTGCAACAGAATTCTTTCTTCCTGCAAACTATAATTTACAACAATATACTGCATGTGTATAAACTCTGTATATCCACAAAGTAACTCAGAAGGTATTGCATATGAAATAGGCAACAAGATTGATCAGACAGATCTTTATCTAGATATCTATATCTATATCTATATCTATATATATATATATATATATATATATATATTATATATAATGTATTTATTTATTCAATGAGTGCATTTGACTTGAGACAGGGTTACATATACATTTTAATGTGCATAAGGCTTTAGGGTGATTTTTAAGTAATGACTTTACCCTTCAGTGATTGGCTATGCCCAATCAATCTTATGGATGATGTGGGCGGAGCAGACCATTGCTGCTTGACAATTACTGTAACTCATTAGTGGGGCTATCACAGAGGAAACCCTTTATCACAGCAACAGCATGTGTATGAAGCCATCAGCCCACAGGAGCCAGAGCAACGTCATATTCAGTCGTAAAAGTCCATCAGGAAATGTTACTGTTTGAACATGCATTTTGACATTGGTTCAAAAACGAGAGTGTGTATAAGCTGTGTAACATACACCAATCAGTCATAACATTATGACCACTGACAGGTGAAGTGAATAACTGTTTATCTCTTCATCCTGGCACCTGTTAGTGGGTGGGATATATTAGGGCAGCAAGTGAACATGTTGTCCTCAAAGTTCATTTGGTTAGAAGCAGGACAAATGGGCAAGTGAAAGGAATTGAGCAATTTTGAAAAGGGCCAAAGTGTGATGGCTAAGACGGCTGTGTTAGAGCATCTCCAAACCTGAGTGGGGTGTTCCCGGTCTGCAGTGGTCAGTATCTATCAAAAATGGTCTAAAGAAAGAACAGTGGTGAACTGGCAACAAGGTCAAAGGGCCAAGGGTTATTTATGCATGTGGGGAGGGAAGGCTGGCCTGTGTAGTCCGATCAAACAGACAGCCTAATGTAGCTCAAATTGCTCCAGAAGTTAATGCTGGTTCTGATAGAAAGGTGTCAGAATACACAGCACATCACGTTTTGTTGAGTATGGGACTGTATAGCTGCAGACCAGCCGAAAGCAGTAACAGTGGGCATGTGAGCATTATAACTGGACCACTGAGCAATGGAAGAAGGTGGCCTGGTCTGAGGAATCACATTTTCTTTTACATCATTTGGATGGCCGGTTGTGTGTGCCTCGTTTACGTTGGAACACATGGCACCAGGATGCACTATGGGAAGAAGGCAAGCCGTTGAAGACAGTGTGATGCTTTGGGCAATGTTCTGCTGGGAAATCTTGGGTCCTGTCATCCATGTAGATGTTACTTTCACATATACCACCTTGACCTACAAATTCCTCAGATTTCAATCCAATCGAGCATCTGTGGGATGTGCTGTGAACAAACAAGTCTGATCCATGGAGGCCCCATCTCACAACTTATAGGACTTGGAGGATATGCTGCTAACATCTTGGTGCCAGATACCACAGCACACCTTCAGGGCTCTAGTGGAGTCCATGCCTCCACAGGTCAGGGCTGTTTTGGCAGCAAAAGTTATGCCTGATCGGTGTACAACATTTTGAACAAAAAGTTATTAAATTAGCTAAATGTTAAATACATGGTTAAAATACAGACGCTGCTTTTCTGAGTCATTAATAATTTATTTTTAAAAGATGAAGATTAATTAAAGATCAATACTGCTAAAGTTAATAGTTGTATCTTGTCCAAATATTGTCCTTTTCTATAACTACATGTCCTTAACTATACACCAATGGAAAACGCATCTATTTATAATTATGTATGTATAAATCTCTATTTCTTATGACCCTTATCAAATTAGATGGCTGACAGCTTCTTGCCTCAGTTTGGGGGATCACACCTCATTCTGTACTAAATTTGCTAATGTTTCCATTTATCTCCCTCTACATATAGGATGATGGGTACATAAATTAATTTCGATATGTTAACATTAAGCAAAGAGTTTCTAAATTCATTAAATTACTCTAGAGTATTTGTTGTAAGATTGCAGCAAGTGTCTGTAATTGCCCTTCACAAGGCACAGTGTAAATACGGTGCTTGTGGGGGGAAACACAACATCCTGTTGGGCATAGTTAACTGATGATTGAGTACTTAGAGTAGAAATTTAATTTATGTAGAACGAACAATATCTGAGCCAAAGGCAAAAGCTAAATATGAGATTTGAATGACAAGCTAATGGTCACAGTAAAGTACATTTCTTGTAGAATCTCGCAAATGATGCAGTTTATATTGTCATACTGTGAGGAGACTATCAAAAAGACCTGGGGAGCTTCAGGAGTGATTGACATACCTGCTACATGGTGCAGTCAGGCAGTCAGAACATGGAGCGTCATGCTCATTTCATCGTCTCTGTGAAGGTGGATAAGAGACACACACATACTTTGTGACTTATCAAGTGCTTCTTACATTGCTGTGACAGGCTCTGACACACGTCTCTCTGCTGAAGCTCATTCAAACTGACCATTTACCCTGTGTGCCTCAGCACTGTGGTCATCACATTTAGCACATATTCCATGCTGATATCCAGCCACTGTATTCTGACTGGCTAAAGGTGGATCTACAGTTAAAGGTGCGTGTGTAGTCTGCACGAGCAGAGTGAAGCAGAACATTGCAAATCCAAGGCAACTATGTGAAGACTGTTGTTTTGCAGCTCTCGTTTTCTAACAGTGCTTTTCTGGGGAATGTCTCAATGCTCACGAAATGGCTAAGCGTGCTTGTTTACGGGGTCTTTCAGGCATAATGGTAACCCTAAACCTACCCATCAAAAACGTTTGCCTGTTTTTTTTGTTTTGTTTTGTTTTTTTAAGCCATTTGGTATACAACAGGATGGGAATGGTCCTCATAAACCATGTTTAGGTCATAATACCCATGCCACACATTTGTTGTTCTCATAAACCATAAGAACATGCACGCCTATTATACAGATGTTTTACCCCCACTGTCTTGCTCTCTTTCTATTTAACACATATTGACACATACATGCACTGTTTTCTCCACCAGTATAAATGAAAAGAGCTCTGCTTGTTCTCAGTAAAGAAGTTGGAAAGACAGCATGAGCCTCAACATTGTTAAAGCCAAATTTCTAGAACATGCATGCAGGATAAATAACATGATTGCATTCATTTGAGCATGTCAATGAGACGTTTGTTTGTTTTTTCATTTGTTTTAGTTTTTCAGCAATTATTTTTTTCTATATCTGCAGTCCTGTAGGGTGTTGCTATGTGGTTTCTATGATGTTTTTATTGTGATCTGAGTGTGGTTTCTGGGTGATTGTTTACTGACCCAAGCCCCCTCCCAAGTCTCTTTGGTATTCTGGTAACATGATGTTTTGTTACCAGACCGAGCACTACTAATCACGTTCTTACGTCCATTTTGTGACAACTCACGAGATGACGGCCCATGCTCACAAAGTAAATAGCATCAGTGATTATAATGGTAGCACTTATCCTGACACGCCGCTAGTTTTGTTGCATCATGATGCTTGCTTAAAGTGACAGTATAACAGCACCGAGCACTGAAGAACTTTGCACTGCATTTTATCAAAACATGAGGCGACTTCCATCTCATTTAGTCACAGACAACACACAAGGATATCTATAATAACTGGAAAAAAATATATGTTAACATTCCCCTTCATCTCAGTTACAGTTACATTAACCTTACACACTCATAAAAATAAAGGTTCTTCGAATCCATTGTTCCATGAAGAACATCTGTTAATCTGTTTATGCAAAATAAAGGTTATGTATTTGCATCTGTGGTTAGATGAAGAATCTTCACATAAACTTTCCATTCCACAAAATGTTCTTTATAGTGAAAAAGGTTTAATTGGGATTGTTAAAATGTTCTTCACACTAAGGAATAGTTATTTTAAGAACTGCTTATTGAAAGGTTCTTTTGAGGAACCAAAAAATTATTCCTCTATGGGATCGCTGTGAAAACAACACTTTTCGCAACCTTTAGTTTTAAAGGAGACATATTGTGCCTCTTTTTTGTCCCCAGAGTGTGTATGTAAAGTTTTAGCTCAAAATTTTAGCTCAAAAAGTTATAGTCTGTTAAAATTGCCGTTTGTGTCTGTCAACACATCATTTGTGTGTATGTCCCTTTAAATGCAAATGAGCTGCTGCTCCCTGCCTGTCTTTCAAGAAGAGGGCGGAGCTTCATGAGCTTGTGCAACAACAACAACAGAACATGTCAGAAACTGGTGTTCAGATGAAACAGGACTCTAACGCCTATACCAGATATTATATTCTGAATGGAGATAGAACATAGTTTAGTTTAGATAGTATAGTTTAGTTTAATTACGGTTTTAACATATGTTGCCATCTTGCTTGTTGTAGCGGAATGATGGCCAAATCTTTACTGATTTATTTTATGAAGTTTATTGTTATTTATCACACAAGAGATGAAATGTCTGTTTTCACTCAAGAAAATCACTGTAGGAGCTAAATAAAAACAGTAAAAGAAGTGTGCATTTAAGTATTTTCCATAAATACACTCTTTCCCATGCATTATCATACGCATACACAGCAAATTTCACAATAAGACTCGTTATAACTAATAGTAAACAAATATATACAGACCGTATGCCTTTTCAGTGGGTG
The DNA here is from genome assembly GCF_024679245.1 of Pseudorasbora parva. NCBI lineage: Eukaryota > Metazoa > Chordata > Actinopteri > Cypriniformes > Gobionidae > Pseudorasbora > Pseudorasbora parva. Next base: position 15,813,141 of record NC_090188.1, read on the forward strand.
CTTAATACATTTTTATATCTTTATATCCGTAAACAACTCAGATAAACTGTAATAAAGTGCATGCTCTCCCTTTCATTACTGCCGTGACCAGTATCACTCCGGATCATGAACAGTTGGTACTGATCCCTCCAGGAGCTTGTACTTTTTAGCAAAAACATTTTTTGTCGCAATAGCAGCTCGAGCGCAGAGCAAATGGAGGACAGCGTACAACTGGCTGAGGGCGAAAGCTATGCTAATACTGAACAGTCTGTCAGCGCCGTGCAAATTAAGGGGCGGTAATATTATAATAGATCCCTTTCCTCGGTCAGAAGAGGAGAGAAATCTGAGTGGCTCGTTTTTTCACATGCTTGCAGAAAAAGGCTTACCAAACAAAAATTACTGGGTTGTCCCTTTTCATGTTTTCCGGGTTGGTAGATGCACCGGGGGACCCGATTATAGCACTTCAACACGGGAAAAAGTCATATTTTCGTGATGCATTCTTGTGACTTTGCCATAATGTGTATTAGGTTACTTTTTGATTAACTTTTCTAGCACTGCACGCATGCATATTCCAGGCAACAAGCTCATCCCTTAGGGAGACGGTATAATTATGTTTCATTATATAATACTACTCAAAATGTGTCTTAGCACTGAAATAGACTGTGCTATTGCAAGTTTTTAGTTGGAGTTACAGTACTTGATTCAATACTCTTGCATTTTCAACAGTAAGATTTGCATTTCAATGTGCCATTTTATGTATCTCTTGCTTCAGTGAGCACCACATAAATAGGAAGAACACTGTAAACATATTTTACACCAAGAAGCTCTCAACCATTCAGTCAGCATTGAATCGTGGCCCAGAAAAGCACTGTTAGAAATCGACAATGCACAACTATAGTCTGTTCTGTCGTTTCATTACCACTTCCTGTATTTTTCCTTTGTGTCCTTACAATGTGAAGCTTCAATGTGACCTGAAAATCAAAGTATATATATATATATATATATATATACTTCTATTTTATAAAATATATATATATATATATATATATATATATATATATATATATATATATATATATATATATATATATACTTCTATTTTATAAAATATATATATATATATATATATATATATATATATATATATATATATATATATATATATATATATATATATATATATATATATATATATATATATATATATATATATATATATACTTCTATTTTATAAAATATACTCCCCCCGTCCTTCCAGTATTCTCTTTCACCTTTACTTGCTCCATCCTGTCAGGTAGAGCAGCTGTTCCTATACAATGCTCGAGTCATATTCCCCTCCTGCTGAGCATGTGTGTTTTTTGTGTGTTTGTGTTTTTGGAGTGCTTTGAAAGCTGTCATTATGAACTTCCTGGCAGAGTCACAGACTAAAAGTGAACATTAGCAGCCCTTCTACCTCCTCATGATTCTGCTTACAGAGATTGAGATGTTGGACATAAACATTACTTATCCCTAGTGCAAACAGGGCAAAAAGACATAACGAAACAAGAACCTAGACTTTGGTTAGGAGGACAGGTGAGCAGGTTTATGTAACAAGCAAACTGAAAATGTAAGTCTCTGTTAAATTATTACACTCCTGCACTACTTTATATTTGCATTGATATATTTAAAAATGCCCTTTTTCCTATGATGACAATGGAACAATTTTCAAATCCTTAGAATTGGAATTTACACGTTGCATCTGAGACATTATATCACACAATTGAGAAAAGTCAGAATTGCAAGATTAGCTTTTATATGCAAGATTATTGTCGTCTTATTTTATTACATTTTATTACATAATGGAAAAACAATCTATGGGTACATGTGTTTTTAGCTAGATTAGCAAATACAAGTGTTGTCCTTTTCTTGGACACTCTTATATATCAGTGACCCTATCACTGGTTACATAATTGTCCTTTGCCTCAGTTTGTTGCACAGTGATACAATTTATCAATGAAATAGTCTTCTATTGTTGAACATCTGTTGGGGATGTGTGTTGTGTAGTTAGATGGGAGGAAACGTAACGCACATGTTCTTTCTCATTTCAGTAGTTAGCACTATTGTACTCTGAACCGTAGGCTAAACATGTCATTAATGTGATTAACTACACCTACATTTAAAATGCATGGTTAATTAATAAAACATCATTTTCTAAAAAAACAAACCAAGAGAGAATATAATATCCTACGGCTAAAGTGTTTGTTTTGGAAATAGTTTATTTGCATGAACACAAACTGACGGTAGGACAAACCCATGACCAGCAGGTGGATGGGATGTCATGGTCTTATTTTGTTGGCTTTGTATTGGATCAGTTCAGTAATCCCATGACCACCCTCTACATGTGAGCAATGTTACAGTTTGTTAAATTAGTTTGCCAAGCTTATGCCGTTTCAATGGATGCTTTGTTAGGGCAGGTCATGCTAAGTAAGCAGAATGTGGGCGTCATTATTGCAAATGATCCTTCATGCATACAGAGCTTGTGGCAATTCTCATTCTTAATGACTTGCATTGGTAACAAGCAGACAGTGCTAACTATGGCTTCTCTGGCCTTTGTTGGGCCTAGTGACCCCTTCATTCAAACAAACAATTCCCTGCCACAGTGCCACAGGACAGTGCTGTAATAATGACAAACGCACTCTGGCAATTTGAATCGATTAAACTGCGTTGATGTTTGACGGCCATAAAAGCCATCTAACTGGTGAACCGTGTCTCCATCTTGTTTCGCTCAATCTGTTTCATCTGAGCTGGTGTGCTGAGTGGACGACTGCATTTGTTTGTCGGCTGTCATTGAAACTGATAAGCTCACAGCACGCGTTATAAAGAGCTCACGCTTTACCTTCACGCTACAATAGCTATACATCTACAGCGGCATGTTTACGCTAGTCACTGCCCATATCTAAATACGCAATCATGAGAACTTGTGCACTTCACAGCTGGATCATGATGTTCTTGCAGCTTCTTATGGCATGACTAAAAATACCTGAGCAGCATGCACAACTCTAAAGTGATTGTCCTGCTGTATTGCAATAGCAAGCAGCAATTATCAGGGCCGAACAGAAAAAAACAATTCATGCCACCATGGCTGGGAGCATCTGATCAATAGCGACAATGAGCAATTAGAGACTTGAGAAGATTTTAGGGAAACATTTGTTAAAAATCATAAATGCACTCAAAGGTAATGTGGTGTAATGGTTTATAACTTTTGACCGAATAGTGGCGATGTGACTAAATTGATGTGGTGTGATCAGAGTGAGGTGAGAATGACAATATTTCGTTTCTCGACACAAATCCATAACTGACTTAGAAATTGGTGAAAATCGGACAAACGGTCTAGGAGGAGTTTGGTAAAGTAGGTTTTTAAGGAAAACCAAAATGGCAGACAGGGAGTTCAGCTGACTATGCCAAAATTGTTCTCAGCATGACTCAAGAAATGTGGAGTTGGATTTTTTTGGCGAATCGACTTGAAAACTTTTCGTCGACATGATCTGAAGATGATCTGGTTAAATGTTTGTGCAAATTGGAGCAACGGCCTATGAGGAATTTGAAAACATAGGATTTTCAGAAAACAATAAAATTTGGTCCTTTTTCATGAAAACATTGGGTCCAATCGAATAGTCTTGAGCCAAGGAATCATATGAAATAATAATAATAATAAAAATTATTAACAGTAAAAGTGAGTGCAACTTTGGATAGTTGGTAGCGCTAGAGGGTAAGAGACTTTTTTGCTATGGTGAAAATTCAGACTCTCCTGTATCTATGTGCCAAATTTCATAACTTTTCTGCAAGCAGTTCTATGGGCTGCCATAGACTTCCAGAGCGAAAGAGGTATAAGAAGAATGCCAACGATTACAATAGGTACCTTTGGTGCTTGGCCCCGGAATCTGACACCCTTAATTCAGTACATAACCAACTGTAAACTACTATGACAGCTGTGCAGGGGTTTCCGACATTGGAAGGTCAAAGTAAAAAATTCAGTAGGTCTGGAATTTATTATTTATATTCACCTTACATTATATACTATCATTCAAAAGTTTGAGATCATTTGATAAGTCTCTTCTGCTCAAAATATGCATTAAAATGTAATATTGTGAAATGTTATTGCATTTTTAAGATACTTGCTTTCCATTCTAATTTATTTCTGTGACGGGAAAGTCACATTTTCAGCAATCTTTAATCTAGTCACATCATTCAAATCATTCTTAAATGCTTATTTGTTGCTCAATGAATATTTATCAATATTTCAACACACACACACACACACACACACACACACACACACACACACACACACACACACACACACACCACACACACACACACACACACACACACACACACACACGCACACACACACACACATACATATCCTTCTAATAAAATTAGCATATTGTGATAAAGTTCATTATTTTCCATAATGTAATGATAAAAATTAAACTTTCATATATTTTAGATTCATTGCACACCAACTGAAATATTTCAGGTCTTTTATTGTTTTAATACTGATGATTTTGGCATACAGCTCATGAAAACCCAAAATTCCCAACAACAACAACAAAAAAAATAGCATATTTCATCCGACCAATAAAAGAAAAGTGTTTTTAATACAAAAAACGTCAACCTTCAAATAATTATGTTCAGTTATGCACTCAATCCTTTTGCAGAAATGACTGCTTCAATGCGGCGTGGCATGGAGGCAATCAGCCTGTGGCACTGCTGAGGTGTTATGGAGGCCCAGGATGCTTCGATAGCGGCCTTAAGCTCATCCAGAGTGTTGGGGTTTGCATCTCTCAACTTTCTCTTCACAATATCCCACAGATTCTCTATGGGGTTCAGGTCTGGAGAGTTGGCAGGCCAATTGAGCACAGTAATACCATGGTCAGTAAACCCTTTACCAGTGGTTTTGGCACTGTGAGTGAGCAGGTGCCAGGTCGTGCTGAAAAACCAAATCTTCATCTCCATAAAGCTTTTCAGCAGATGGAAGCATGAAGTTCTCCAAAATCTCCTGATAGCTAGCTGCATTGACCTTGCCCTTGATAAAACACAGTGGACCAACACCAGCAGCTGACATGGCACCCCCAGACCATCACTGACTGTGGGTACTTGACACTGGACTTTCAAGCATTTTGGCATTTCCTTCTCCCCAGTCTTCCTCCAGACTCTGGCACCTTGATTTCCGGATGACATGCAAAATTTGAGCAACAGTCCAGTGCTGCTTCTCTGTAGCCCAGGTCAGGCGCTTCTGCTGCTCTTTCTGGTTCAAAAGTGTCTTGACCTGGGGAATGCGGCACCTGTAGCCCATTTCCTGCACACGCCTGGCACACGGTGGCTCTGGATGTTTCTACTCCAGACTCAGTCCACTGCTTCCGCAGGTCCCCCAAGGTCTGGAATCGGTCTTTCTCCACAATCGTCCTCAGGGTCCGGTCACCTCTTCTCGTTGTGCAGCGTTTTTTGCCACACTTTTTCCTTCCCACAGACTTCCCACTGAGGTGCCTTGATACAGCACTCTGGGAACAGCCTATTCGTTCAGAAATTTCTTTCTGTGTCTTACGCTCTTGCTTGAGGGTGTCAACGATGGCCTTCTGGACAGGGTCGGGTCGGCACTCTTACCCATGATTGCGGTTTTGAGTAATGAACCAGGCTGGGAGTTTTTAAAAGCCTCAGGAATCTTTTACAGGTGTTTAGAGTTAATTAGTAGATTTAGATGATTAGGTTAATAGCTCGTTTAGCTTTTCATGATATGCTAATTTTTTGAGACAGGAATTTTGGGTTTTCATGAGCTGTATGCCAAAATCATCAGTATTAAAACATTAAAAGACCTATAAAAAAGACCTAAATATTTCAGTTGGTGTGCAATGAATCTAAAATATATGAAAGTTTAATTTTTATCATTAAATTATGGAAAATAATTAACTTTATCACAATATGCAAATTTTTTGAGAATGACCTGTATATTGATGAACATAAAGTTCAAAAGAACAGTGTTTAATTGAAATAGAAATCTTTTGTACAAGCCTTTACTGTCACTTTTGATAAACTTAATGCATCCTTGCTAAATAAATGCAATTTCTTAAAAAAAAAAAAAAAAAAAAAAAAAAAAAAAAAAAAAATCTTAGTCTCCAAATGTTTCAATGGTAGTATGTAGGAGTATTGACACAAATTTCACAATTTGATTCAATTTCAATTCTCAAGCTTGCCATTTGATAAACTAATGCTGTAAACTATGGGAGTCAGTGGTAGCCTATAGGCTACATTAGCCTACTATAATATTATACAAACTTGCCAGATTTAATCATACATGCATTACATTTTGAAGAACATTGAAGGGGGGTGAAATGCTGTTTCATGCATACTTAGCTTTTTACACTGTTAAAGACAGTGTAATATATAAACAATTTTAACCCAGCCCTAGTAGTGCATACATGCATTGTATCATATAAGTATTCTATCCTTTTTTTTTCTTCAAGGCATTAAGTATGTCATCCATATATGTGATGCAGGAGGAAAATCTATCTCAAACAATGACTTGATGTAATAGTCTTCTTCTCTGGCATACTACAGGAAACAACCTTGATGTGAATAAATACATCTGTATAGGCATGCATTCACTGAGCTAGCAAGGAAATGATGCCACACTGTGGTGTGAAGTCCAGAAAGATTTCAGAAGTGGCCTATAATTAACCTCAAACATGCAGCTCGAAATATTTTGGCATCTCGGATGATGTTTAATTTAGTGATATTGTCTCCTATAATGAGGCAGACTATTGAGTTTGACTGCTCGCTTTTCATCTGAGCTTTTGTCTTTGTTGAATAATTATGAGAAGTCCAAGAGAAATACAAGTAGTCTGACTTTTGAAGGAACTAAGCTTGAGAGGGACAGATTTTTTTTAATTTTTTTTAGCTAGTCTACCTTCCTGCAGAATTCAGTGCCAACCCTACTCCAAGACATCTGTCTGTAATTATCAAATATTCCTGAAGATCTCATTTAGCTGGTTCATTTCTGATTACGCTTTGAGCGGATCTTTGCATGGATGTGGGTATCAAGGATCACACAATGGCAGTTTATAATGACAAGATGTAAAAATCCAAATAAGTACTATAAAGTAGTAAAGAAATCAGTATAAAATCACAATAACATAGTTTTTTTGATATACTTCAAGGTTTCTTAAGATTCTGAAGAACTGCATTTACCTTCTCTGCAGCTCTCAAATCAAATATGGTGCAAATTTGACATCTTGATTTTTTGGGTGCAAGTTTTGTTAAAACCATATTGTTTGATGTTTTTGATGTCCGACCTGTACTTTATTTCACTTTGAGAGATGCAGGGAAGGTGGGCATTATCAGCTTTTCAATTATCAGCTCCTTAACAATTCCTTTAAGTCCGAAAGGAGAAAAAAAATCTCATCTCATTTCCAGCCTAAAGGTTAGTGGCACTATATCAAATCAAGTGATCTTGGTGATAAAGATGGTGGCCTTGATGATGGTAATAGAGCATGTAATTGACTTAGCGTTCTGTGACAGTGACAGTGTCCAAATTAGTGCCTTATGCATGATAGAGTGAAAGCCTAGAATTGAAAGGGTCTTTAAGTTTTTAAGTTGTGACAACATTATTAGTCAATGAGAGTGTCTTCATTTTATTTGAAACTGAACACAGATCTTAATGTAATGCTCATCAAATGAAGATGGGTGTTCATTAAAGCATTTAGCTGTCTAGCAGTCAGTTTGTAATTGTGCTCTCTCAGCCTTTAGTGTTAAGTGCATCCGAACGAACAGTAAACATTGTTCAGGCCTATGCTTTTCTGCACAGATATTTGAGCAAAATATTTCATTGAAGGTTTGGCCTAGCTCCAAAACATTGAGCTATGAATCTCATGTGGATGTTGTGGGTTTGAATCTGGCTCACAACCAAGAAGTCCCATTTAAGTTCTCACTTCCACCTACCTGATGTTCACAGGCTCAGTTGTGCCTCAGAAAAGTTCACACTAACAGAAAACTAATTGTTGCTATTGTTGGAATCTGTTGGCTCAACAGTCATCCTATTTGTCACAACATTGTCACCCTAATTGATATTTCTTGTTTCAGTTTGTGAACACTTAACGTCTTTTTGACAAGAAAAAGTTGACATGGATGCTTTTTGAAGAAAAGAAAAACCTGGAAGAATTTGGTTCCAAATAGCAGCTGAGGGCTTCTTTTGTTGCTATAAAAACAGCTGTTGATGAACGAACATTAACGTTAGCTTACGCTGTTATGGAAACAAGTCAGGTCCCGCTACCCGCTTGTCATTGGTCAGCTGTCAAAAAGGCACTTGACGTGGGGCAAGTTTTTTAATCAGAAAAGTCGTATGCGCTGAGCTGCAGAAAAAGACGTTGCCGATGGCGTAAAAAAAAAAAAAAAAAAAAACTCACAATTTTTTTTAAAACATGGTTTACTCCATAGGATTATAATGTAAATCAGACGCTGGCAGCTTCAAAAAAGAAGTTGTGTGAACACGCCCTTACTTTTCCAACCTCATTGGAAAAACATGTCTGCAAATATTCAAAAACATACATGGAATTAATTGCAGTTTTCAGCTGAATCGAACACTTAAGGTAGTAAAAAACCTTATGATTATAAAACAAATTATGATTACAGGGGCAGATTATCAATTAACAAAGACTTATTTTTGCATGGTTCATTGCACACAGCTATGTTATGAATTCAAACCAATTTGTACAATAATACAGTTTGCTTTTGTTAACACTTGATTCGGTTTAATGTAGGGTTTAGTGTAGGTGCTTATTTTCAACTGTGATAAAGCATTAACCTTTTAGTGCCTCTCATCTGTCATTTCATATATTTTATGAATCACAAGGCAATATTTACTATATGGAAACTATAAAAGGAATGAGGTTAAAATTCAGATTTTTATTTTGGTTTGACACAATTATGATTTAATCCTCATCTAAACACACACACACACAAATTATAAGTTTTCAGTGCAAAATATTCATGTATACGCCGTCGCTTTGTTACAACCTGTTTTTCATTCTTAATCCAACTGCCAATTTTATAATATATTTTAAATGTCTGTTGGTGTTTGTTTGAGGCTTAATAAGTTAATGGAGCATATAGTGACTCAAAATATCATTCAGTTCCTATAGATATTTCACAGTGGCGGCTTCGTACCGCACCTCTGACTCTGTTCTCTCGTGATTGTGTGTATGTGGGTGTGTGTCAGGGGTTTAATTTTGTTGTGCTTCTGTGTGTTCTTCAGATACAGTGCTGACAGTTGTGTTTGGAGGCTTAAATTACAGCTGCTGAAGTGAGTTCACAGCAGGAAGGTGGTTTTCAATTCGTTAGATAATGCTCAACATGAGGATTTGTAGAAAGGGGCTTTTAAAATGATCCCACTGAATCCATGCATATGAAACAAGCAGTAAACAAAACGCCACATAAGCCTTGACTCTCATTACTGGAAAAAAACAAAACAAAACAAAAAACAATCACACAATGACATGAAGAGGACACTGAAACTGAAATCACACAGTTGGAGATTATTTTGTAAAGAATCTAGGGGAATTCTGAGTCTGTAACCCGAATTCTTGATCTTCGTTTGAGTGTGTCTGTAATGACATGTTGACAAGTCCGCTCGTGAAGTGTGCCACTCGCCAACACAAATACAGCCGGACAGAAGGAGTCTAAGTGCCAGGCTTCTGTCCTACAATGCGTTGATCCACGTACTGTGCTCGTGCCCTTAGAAGACACTCAGCCCATTGAGGAAAGTCCTTGTGCTGCTGTTATATTTTCCAACCCTTGTCCCACTTCTCCTACACAGATCTACAGGGGCCAGACTTTGCATTTAACAAGCCACTCAGCCTGGCTTTGTTCTGGAAAAACAGCCACACTTAAGCCATTTTCAGCCCTCTCTCTCTCTTTTCAGCAGGCCCGAATGGGTTCTTTTTCAGGCAATTACCTGGACTGCCTATCAGCTAGCGGTAATGGAGCGGGGTTCTTTGCTGATTAAAACATGGGGCGTTGAGAAGCTGTCAGGTGATGCATTAAAGATCTCAGTGGGGATGTACTGAATAAGTGTTAAAGGTATGCGTGTGCCTGTGTGCAAGCGAGCCATGTTTCAAATCTATCCGGTGCTTCTTCTTTTTAAGAAAGGGAAAATAAAAATAAAGAGAAATGTGACCGAAAGGTTGAGGTTGAAAGACAAAGACGAGGTTGAGGGTTTCTATATCTTTTTTTCTGTTTACACAGCCCCTAGTTTACGATTACTTTTCATTCACTGTCTAGCATGAAATTGGACATAACTCTTAGTCAAGACCTGTATCAGGTAACTGACGAAATAAGATTGGAATAGATCAATGCATACAAGTGATAGGACGAAAGTGAGGAAGTGTGTAACAGTCATGTATCAGGTGGCTATACTGGTTTGAATGATGGCTATGTTTGCATTTCTCAACATGCATACATACTGTATGCTGTCTGATTATGTATAACTGTATTGATATGAACAACATAATTACTTTGACAGCGGAATTTTTTTTTTTTTAGATATATTTAGATATATATATAAGTTACAGAGGCCAGCTAGTAGTAGTTGCTGTGTGAGTAAACCACACTCCTCTGACTTCAAGAGACGCTCTAGCGACTGATGCTAGAGGTTGCAGCCTTTAGCCTCCTTGTTAGACCATCCGACTCCCATGCCGGCAGACCCGGGTTCGAGCCCCGGTCCAAACAGTACGGATTACATATATATATATATATATATATATATATATATATATATATATATATATATATATATATATATATATATATATATATATATCGAGAGACAGATATATATATATATATATATATATATATATCGAGAGAGAGAGATATTCAGCAAAAATATATATTTTAATAAAAGTAAATGTATAATTTTGTAGTGGAGTGTGTAATTTCAAATTTAGTGAAAATATTTACTTATTGTATCTAATAGTTATTACTTTATAACTTATTTTACTTTGAAAATCCCTGTCTTGACATAAAGGCCTAGCAGAGTACAAAATAGTAAACAGCAGTACGATTCAGTAAGTAAGTTGAATATTTGAGATCCAAAGAAACCAATTTATGAGTGTTTGTGAATGTTGCTGTTGGAGATTCCCAGCTTTCAGCCGCCTAAAACCTTCAGCTAAAGCCTCTCAATAATGCATGATCTCATGACTCCTGCCTGTTTCTCAAGGACAGCTCAGCCATTTTGATTCCACATCACGTTGCTCGGAACATAAAGTCTAACGACACGGCCCATTTATAATACATACACAAGATCTATTTAGATACATCTTAAGAGCTGTGCACTTGTAGACAATTGGCTAAATTAAAAGCATTTTGTATTCTCACTGTACTATTGGCTTTGTCAAATTGTTTGCTCAAGCTTGTATCTGTTGTCCCGCTTTGACGTTTCAAGAGGACCAATCTCTCTCTCTCTCTCTCTCTCTCTCTCTCTCTCTCTCTCTCTCTCTCTCTCTCTCTCTCTCTCTCTCTCTCTCTCTCTCTCTCTCTCTCTCTCTCTCTCTCTCTCTCTCTCTCTCTCTCTCTCTCTCTCTCTCTCTCCCCCACCCCCTCCTTTGTGGCTTATCTTGCAACTTTTAAAGAGTATTGCTCTTTAAAAGAGAAATACCTTCTCTTCTCAGGGCTTGCAGCTTTTTACAGACACATAAGTGATGGCAGCGCTCATCTCAAACCTGACGTTGTCTCCTTTATTCCAGACTAATGTCATCCAACTAGAACGTATCTAAGTCAGGCACCACATTCTCTCCTAAGATGACTGGATTGCTGTTGCTTACCTTCTTGCGTCTGCTCAATTCAAAAAGGCAATTTTTATAGTATAAAAATAAAGTATGCAATTATGCAATTTAAATTTGCAAGGATTAAGTTTGCCAGGCAGCTGACATAACAAAAATAATGAAATAAAATAAAATAAAACATATACACCGATCAGGCATAACATTATGACGTTTATGACATTATGAATTGAATAACACTGATTATCTCTTCATCACTGCACCTGTTTGTGAGTGGGATATATTAGGCAGCAAGTGAATATTTTGTGAACACCGATGTGTTAAAAGCAGAATAAATAAACAAGCATTTGAGCGAGTTTGACAAGGGCCAGATTGTGAAGGCTAGATGAGAGGTAAGAGCATATCCAAAACTTCAGCTCTTGTGGGGTGTTCCCTGTCTGCAGTGGTCAGTATCTATGAAAAGTGGTCCAAGGAAGAAATCGTGGTGAACTGGCAATGGGGTCATGGGTTGAAATGTGGTTAGGGGGATGCTCACTGATGCCTGTGGGGAGCGAAGACTGGCCTGTGTGGTCCGATCAAGCAGACAAATTGCTCAATTTGCTCAAGAAGTTAATGCTGGTTCTGATAGAAAGGTATCACAATACACAGTTCATCACAGTTTGTTGTGTATGCATAGCTGCTGACCTCTTTCCACTTCTTTTACATTCCATGGATGGCCGGGTGTGTGTGCGCGTCCCTCTTACCTGGGGAACACATGGCACCAGGATGCACTATGGGAAGAAGGCAAGGCGGTGGAGGCAGTGTGATACTTTGAGCAATGTTCTGCTGGGAAACCTTGGGTCCTGCCATCAATGTGGATGTTACTTTTGCATGTACACTCTTTCATGGTAATGGTATTCTCTGAAGGCTGTTACCTCTTTCCGCAGGATAGTGCACCCTGCCACAAAACAAAAATAGTTCAGCTATGGTTTGAGGAGCACAACGTCGAGTTTAAAGTGTTAAATTGGCCTCCAGATTCCCCAGATCTCAATCCAATCAAGCATCTGTAGGTTTGCTGAACAAACAACTCAGTTCCATGGAGGCCCCATCTCACAACTAACAGAACTTAAAAGATCTGCTGCTAACATCTTGATGCCAGAGACACATTCAGGGAGTCCATGCCTCGATGGGTAAGGGATGTTTTGGCTGCAAAGGGGGACCAACAGAATATTTGGAAGGTGGTAATAGTTATCCCTGATTGGTGTATGTACAATATAGTAAAAAATGAAAAAGACCATCCAATGATAATCAATGATAGACTGGTAAAGTATATACTACTGTAAAATATAATTAGAAAAAAAAGAAGTTAATTTTGAATGGTTGTCAATAGTGAAAGAAAGATGTTTTTTTCCCCCTAATTGCACAATGGTATGTATGACCAGTGTGAGTTCCAGCCCAATTGAGAAAAAGTAACATAGTACATTATTTCCCATTAAAAGTAAATAAGTATCACAGTTAGTTACTTTTTATGGCATAAAGCGATATTGTAACACATTACTTTTAAAAGTAACTTTCCCCAGCACTGTTTAAGACATTTACCAGCAGATCCTAACTAGGTTGTGCTAATCAGCTAACTAAAACTAAAACTAAATATATTGGTGAAATTTCAATGTTTGAGGCTGAGGTATAGCATTAAACAACAATTGCTGCAACCTATGCAAGATTATGCCATATTGTTCAGGAAATCTCCTGCTGAGTTAGAGAGGCGTTTGAAAGCTTATTCAGCAAGAAAGTCCATTGAAGAAATCTACCGTGTGCACTACACTCCAAATCGAAGTTATCTGTGGGGATTTGCATCCGTTTTTAAGAAATAAAGATGCATAACCACCCAGAACACTAATCTTGCATCAGTATCAATTGAAACACCAGTTTCAGCATTTCGCATTGCATCTATTAGAATGCAAATCTGCGTATAATAAATGAGAAGATTGCCAAACATTTGAATCTGAGAGTGGAACCATGTTAAAACACTCTCATGACTGGAATTGAGAGTGATTCTCATGACTGGAATATGTATCAGATGTTTCCTGGAAAAGTGATGTTTTGCCTAGGGTGTCATTTGGAAAGGTTTATTTGTTTTAAATACATAGTGTTCTCTTTCATGCTTCTGGGTGTTTCTGTGCATGTGCACTTGCGGATGCATTAGAGGTAATATATGTTGAGCTTCATCATGTTATTGTGCCGCTAATGCATTTATACCTCTGTCACATGAGTTTGACCTCTATGCTATTAATGCAATTACAGTAAATTAATTTTACAAAACATCATAGCAATTTGCCATATTGCAGTGTTATATTGCTCTGACTCACCAGGTCATTTTGCATTATTTTGAGCTTAGCAGGAAACTTAGGCGTCATTATTGAAGGTTGCGGTTGCAGGTTTTTGCTATATTAGGATTTAGGTACTTCTCTATAATTGTCCTTCATCTTTGCTTGATGCTGCGCATTTCAATATCTAATTTAGTTTGTGATGCTGATAGGAAGAGAGCATGTGACTAGGACAAATGAAAAGAATCAGAATTATACCATTCATAGTGGGCAGGGCTATCCATGCCCTCAACGGAAATCCAGCTTGCAACGAATGGTATCTATATATAGTGCCTATATAGAGCAACAAGCTACCACACACTGACCAACTGCTGTTAATGCCATCTGTGGATGTGTGAGTAAGTGTGTATGTGGGAGAGAGGTTGAGATGCTACAATAAATCCAGACTGAACAAACAAGATTTTGACATAACTCTGACCTTGACATTAATCATGCGTTTACTTCTCTTCCATTTTTTACTGATCAGCTAGTGAGTAATGAAGTTTTATAAAATGGGTGGTTTCAATTTTGTTCAAATGAACCATGCTCAAAGGCATTGTAAAATTGCAACCCAATGTCACGGGAAGACGTATTTTAGGAGGTGGCAATCTCTTATGAATTTGTATGTTTGGTTTTTATAAAGAACTCATTATGAAGGACCACCCCTCACCCCGCCCTTAAACCTACCCATCCCTGGGGATTAAACAGACTGTACGAATTAGCCCCCAATTCAGCGAAACGTAAAATAGTTACAAATTGTTTTGAGATTGTTTTGAAAATGCCAACCCAATCTCACAGCAATTCGTACATATTATACAAAGTAAATTCTTAAGATTTTTGCTAAATTGTAAGTTTTTGGCAATTTAGTAAATTTGGATGATTTCGTACGAATGACCCGCCCCTAAAAACTACCCGTCACTGCAGTACAAATCATACAAATTCATATGGTGGTATCTAGCCACCGTGTATAAATACATACGAATTGTTTATGAGAGAGCGTTAAAAATGCACTCCTGTGATTTGTAATTAAACAATAATAATACAGCAAGTTGCAAGTTGTTTTTATTGCATGAATAAACTTTAGGGAATATGTAATTATTGGAAAAAATGTGCCTCTGACTATATTTTTGCACAACCCAAACTCGTACCAATACATACAATTCACTGCAGTTACCACATGAAGTGAACACTAGAGGGAACTTTCATTCCTTTTCACCCAAATTATAATACTAGGCAGATTATTGATTAATAAAGTTTTTAACATTTGCATCACATAACCAGCTCCATATGTGTGGCTTTTCCGATGTACTGTAGTAAACTTGACTTGTTGAAGCAAGCTAAAATGGCATGGTTGCTTCAGCAAATGTGTTTTTATCTCATGTTTTCTTTTGTTAATACTATATGTTCAGGGTGTAATGTAGGTGGTATGTTTTTATCAAATGCATTAACGTTTTAGCGCCACTCACCAGACATTTCATTTCTTATCGCCGTGATGCGTACTGTAAAACAACTAACTTAACAACATTTTGCATTTTACATTACTTGTACAACTTTTACATTAATCTGTTTCAGATAAATCTGCACATGCTTTTAGTACAATTCACTGGACATTTCGCTTTGAAAGTGTCACGAAACTTGAAAGAGCCAATGTGATGTGTCAATACCAATACCATTTTAGAGTTTTGATATCATGCATCCTTTCCTTTTGTTATATATGATAACATTCATATACTATGACAAAAATAATAATATATAGTATTATATAAGGTGTTATAGCACTGGCTCTGTGCGTATGCGTGTCTGAGGTCACATCCATTCAGCGGTTTGTCCAGGTGGATCTACATTTTCCTCTCTTAGATCAAACTGTGTTTATGCCAGTAGCCATCTGCTCTCCCCTTTCCTGTTTTCTCCTTCCATCTGCAGGCCTTTTATCACTTCCTCATTTGGTCAATTCATTATTTGTGGTTTGTTAATCCTCCTTAAAGGGGTAGTTCACCCAAAAATGTAATTTACTCGCCGTCAAGTTGTTCCTAACCTGTATGCATTTCTTTCTTCTGCTGAACACATGAATGTCTGTAATCAAATAGTTGATGGGCCCCATTAACTTCCATATTACTTTTTTCCTTACATTAAAAAAAAAAAAAAAAAAAAAAAAAAAAAAAAAAAAAATCAGTGGGGCCCATCAACTGTTTAGTTTCCCATATTCTTCAAAATATCTTCTTTTGTGTTTAGCAGAATAAAGAAACTTGTACAGGTTCGAAACAACTTGAGATGAGTAAATGATGACAGAATTTTTTTCCTATCCTGTTGATCACATTCAATAGTTCAAAAACTGAATTAAAGTTTTGAAAAGTGTAATGTTCTTGTCAGAAATGCTTAAATCTGTCTGCTTGAGAAACCGCAGACAAACAGTTGTGAAATAATAAAAGTGCGTCTCCATGATAGAAATATATTTCACTTCTAAGCAGTTCTGTTTAATATTCTGTGATAAATATCACATTTAATCAGTGAAACCTAACATTATTCTTGATTTATGTAATAGCTCACCGAATATGATCTATGCTAACAGTTATTAGCATACATGAAGACATCCAAAGAAATTTCTGCCTGCCATGAATTTCTTTAATCCCCTCATAAGTCATCACAGAGGTAAATAAAACCACAATGCAAATATTTTTGAAACCACAACACGCCCTGTGTCTGGGTGTGCATGATAAGAGGTAATTAGGCAGCATATGTTTGTGTGTGTTTGTGCTGGTTGATCTCATTTGTATTCATACATAAAGTGTGCACGTCAAATTTTGTACGTTTGAATAGGCACAACTAGATAAACACATTTGATTGACACCATCTGAAACGTAACATTTTTATAACAAGTTCAGTGTTAAGTGTGTGCAAACCTTCTAAAGATTGTTCAGAACTTTCATTTCATTTTTTTGTTTATTTATTTATTTATTTTTAAGAGGGTTCTGCCGCTGAGTTAAATACTCGAACACAGTCATTTATCAGTAAATGTTGGAGAAACGCTGGAAACGCTGGCCTGGAAAGACCTTTTAAATTACATGAAATATAATCCAGATGGGGCTAATATGCAAAGTAATTTGCACTATATGTCTGGATTTCGTTATTATCAAATGAACAAGTGTAAAATATAAGTGAAACGCTGGTGCTGTTTATTATTGTGTGTATTATTAATGTGTGTTTACCCATTCATTCATTGTATCTAGGCTTCTGAATAACCTTTTCGAAATCACATAGAATGGAATGAACAACAAATACAATGAACAATAAATACAACTGTTTAAACATGTATTTATGATATTTTAAAATAAATGAATAGCTTATTTAGCAATGGCATATTAAATTGATCAAAAGTGACAGAAAGGACATTCATCAAATCTTAAAATAAATCAGTTAAATTAAGCAACACAGATATATGTGATAATAAGAAATGTTTCTTGAGCAGCAAATCAGCATATTAGAATAATTTATGAAAGATCTCGTGACATTAAAGACTGGTGTTATGATGATGAAAATTCAGCTTTGTCGACACAGGAATAAAGGTAATAAATATTGTGAAATATACATTTTAAAATATATTCAAATAGAAAACAGTTTAAATGTATATATTTTACAATCATTGTTTTAATCACATTCATTTTTTTCTGCATTCTTTATCGAATAAATTCAGCCTTAGTAAGATTAGAAAAACATAACATCTCACAGACCTCAAATTTGTGATCACAATGAATACCATTGAAAACCTTCTATTTTCATTCATTCAGTATTATATCAGGCTAAGCATTTGTATGTGAAGTTGTCCATATGTTTGTATACATGTATCAATATTTTTCATACAAATACCTTCAAAATTACATCAGTGGTGAGAGAAAGAGGAAGAAGACAACTCTGTATTAGAACACCAATAGCTGGCATAAATTTGCTCATAAACAAATTGTCTCTAGCACTTCGGCCAAATGAATCATTGCACTCTGACAAGTCTTGGTTCATTAACTGTTATCTGCTTAAAATGACTAATGATGTCTAACACATTGTTCAGAGGACTTTCACCCAAGAGCCTACATATGTTGGATGTTTTTTCCCCCACGCACTGAAATATTCTGTAGCATTTAAAGACAATCTGTGATTTTTGTGGCACTAGCATCACAACCACAAAAATAATGACCCGTCTCATTGGTCGGCCAAATGGATAATTACACCCTAAAGCCGCTCATTGGTTGAGCTGGTGTCGGCGGTTTAGTGGCGAATCAACCTTCAGGTATCTTGCCTACACTGGGTTAACAATGAAAAATTGCACTTTACCTTTCACTTTGGATGTTTTTCAGCCATGATAGGCGCTTAGTTCTTGGGAGGAGTGTTATTGTACAGTGATTATGGTTGTTAATTATAGCATATGATTAGATGCAGAATCACACTGTCAACATACATGCAGATGCTTTCCCTCCCTGTCACACACACACACACACACTTTTCTTGCTTGTGAGGTGTTGTTTTCACTTGTGCAACAGATAAATTGGCAGACCGCCCATGAGGAGAGAAAATGTTTTAATTGATGTTTTGATTTGTATGTGCATGTTTCCAATAAGAGAAGAGCTCTGTATATCTGGCAATTAACATCATTTCCTGATATGCAGCAAGATTCATATTGGCATTTTATCTCCCCCGGTTATTTGACTGAGCAAAAGACAGGACTTGCATATTTATTTCTATTTATTTCTAACAACGTTTGGCAGGAACTTCTTAGAACTCTGAATGCAGCAGTTTTATTTGTAGTACTGTTCAAAATAAAATGCTAAGTAATGGATAAATGTCTCAATATTTCAACATTTTTGAGGAAAGTCTATGGCAGATGCAACACCATTAGCTATTTTCAGAATTATAATAATCATAAGCTAAGATGATTTACATTGTTGACTGTCATGCGAATTAACCTTATTGGTTCTACCAGAAAGACTTAGAGGGCAGACGTTTACATGGTATTTATTTAATAAAGTATTAACAGATGGTAGTGAGCTATGATGTTTGTTTAGCTATATAGAACCGTTAATTGGCATAGGCCCTGTCAGGTGATCCTGCCTGAAGATGAAGGCAGGGGCGGAGCCTACTCACGATTGGTTGACAGGACCAACCTGGTGATGGTGGGGAGGATGGAGAGGAATGTCAGCGGCATCAACTGCGAACATGAAACAGACAATTCAGTGTTTATATACTTATGGTTTTAAGCTGTGATTGTTCAGACCTGTTATTAAAAAAGAACGATGTGGAATCAGAGTCTTCCTGGTAGAACCTATACACTAAAAGCTATTATTTCTTGTGGAAGCTCAGACGTGCTGCGTAATACAAGAATGAACTGCACCTCATTGGTTCTGTTGCTTAACCATAACTGATGTGTGAGTTGATGAATGTTTATGTGAATGAAAGCTTAAATCTGTTCATCATATGAAGTGATCGAGTCTCTTCAGAAAAGTTGGTCTAAACCGTTTAATTCATATGGATTACTTTTTGAAGCGTCCAACATTTCAGTTGCGTTGCTGTCTATGGAGGGACAGAAAGCTCTCAGATTTCAGCAAAAAGATCTTCATTTGTGGTCTGAAGATGAACGAAAATGGACGAAAGTTTTTTTTTTCAGATGAAGTGCTAACCCTTTAACAAACCTTTTCATTTGTCACCAGGGGCGTAGACAGTGGGCGAGCCTTACGGGCAAAGGCCCGCCCACTATGATGAGTAGGCCTCCTGGTTTATTGTATAAATATAATATTTGTTAATTTACAGTTGTTTAAATTATTTTAACGTAATTACAAAATTACTCTAACATCTCAAATACTCAAAGACTTTCTTTTTTTTCTTTTTTTTTCTTCAGCAGTCTATGGTTTTTGCATAGGTAATAACTGATGAGTTTGATTGATTTAGGCAATGAGGTGTCAGGCTGTCTCATACATGTCGCGCCTCTGAGTTCATGAAGTTTGTTTTCCTATTCACTTAATTCGATGAAACACATTTTGAACAATGTTGCCGGGTAATGTTGCTGAAAGATGTTGCTTAGGCACTTTCTCATTGAGAATAGGCAATAGATTTCTTTCTGGATATCCAAAGAGAGATTTGTTGCCCATTCCCAATGGGAAAAAGCCCACAGCAACATCTTTCAACAGTGTTTCCTGGCACTGTGTGATAGACAAACAGCAGTGACACAAAATTCTATAAAAAGGACTTTTAAAAACTCGCATTGACGTGGGAGAGCACCCATCCATCGGCCCTCGAGTGAAGGTAAGACTTTTTAGTCCAAACGCAGGTTCATTCTGTAAAGCCGGGAACACACCGCAAGGAACTATCAGTAGTGATACTGTAGGGGTAAGATGCGTGGCATTGAGTTTTGAACTGAGGTTCGAATCTGCCTTTTGGCAAACTCGCTCTACTTCCTTTTCCCATCAGATATCAGATCGGAAAGGTGTTTATTTTCAATAAAATTAAGAAAATACTAGAAAAGTGGAAATAAAGTGTCCAATGTGTGTTCTAACCACTGCGCACAGGTTGCACAGTTTTGGATTATGTTGACAGCGACACTGACTGGGCACATTCGTGACTGAGACGCGGAAGTTTTACAAGAAGATTACAATACCACATATTACAATTACAATATTCAATAATTAAATGTTGAATAATTACAAAAAGATTGAAATTACCTGAATATTGAGTCCATCTGTTATTTTTCCTGAAAGCATAGGCGCAATTTGCGGGTGGCACATGTATGCCCCCACCACTGCACAATATCTGCATGAAAGTGCCCTCTCACTTTTGCCAAGGCCCGGCCAAAAATACAGTTTTACCTACGCCACTGTTTGTCACACATCCGACTTGGCTAGATCCGTAATTTGGATATGAATATACAAGGTCCAAGATCCCAAGCAAATGGAACTCTAATAAACATTATGGTGACAGTTACAGTGGTAAACAATTACATTTCCTTCAGTGGCATTGTTAAAGACTGCTTTATGATATGAATTCTCTGTAAAACAAGGGCAGTGTATTACTGTGGTGTCAGCATTATTCTGCTGTTGAGTCACAGTAATTTGTGAGAAAATGACCCAGCTTGCGTCATTTGTTTGTGTAAAATAATACTCTTTAATCCTAGAAAAGCTTGGGCATTTTTTTACAGTGTAGGATTTTGGTGAGTGATAACAACTGCTATCAATCCTTCAGTATGTTTGTGCCCTTGAAAGATGCATCTGAATGATGCAGATATGTTTGTCATATTCGAATGTGTGCTGCGAGTCAGATTTTAGAGAAGTTGCTGATGCTATGCAGTTTTTTTATGAATCCTTCCAGCTTCTGTTTTAGCATAGAGAGAATTGTGTCTACACACGTTTATGCAAAGAGACAGATGTGTCCATAAGACCCAGTTCTGCATGTAGCTCATGTCTGCTAACCCACCAATCTTTTATTGGCTACGTTCGCAGGCAAGATGGCTGCCAGAGGCCACCCGATAATCCTAAGAGTGCAAACACAGCATGATAAACTGCAGCGTTGCGTGTACAAAAACAAACAAACACTCCTAGTGTGAAACACTAGAGTAACAGATCTTTCTGATCATCAGATCCTGCCAGATCCTCCTGCAAAACAACAAAGCCTATGTAATAATGAAGTAGTACAACCTCAATTAAACTGAGTTGCTCAGAGATTAAAACTCTCTGATCCAGAGCTATTAAACTGATGGTGTATTGCGTTGGCTTATGTTTACTAGCCCCAGATTCCTTATATATCTGGCACTATCCATGGATGGATACAACAAATGCCGCTTAACCTTCAGAAAATGCTGACTGTCATGTTCAGGAGGAAAAACTCAATTATATATGAGCTTTTTTGTTGTTCATCTATTTTAAATGAGGTTCGTGCAACCCTGTTACCAAGATTATCATACAGTTTAATAACAATGCTTACATGTGAAAGGGTTCAACTGTTTTAATAATTAAAGACCATGATTTGGATATTGGCTGAATAAATTGTTAAAATTCTGACAATTTTGTATTTTTACTTGATATTGCAGAGAAAGTCGTGATCTGGGGTGTGACAGACCAAAATCCAAATTTTAAGCAGGAATACAGACATTTGATGATCTACTTTTCATGATGTAGGTTCATTTTATGTTAGGTAATACCAATATGTGCCTGTGTTTTGTTGTTGTTGTTGTTTTTTTTGCTTGTTTTTTAAGTGTATTCCCTTCATGGAAAGTGGCATATTCATTATTCATCTCTGTTTCTCAAAGTTTTTTCTAACCCCGGATAGCTTGTCAAGTGAATGCATCCACGGATAAACTAGGCTTTTGACCTTCTTTCTTTACTATGTATTTTCTTCTTCCCTTTCATGAGCTTAAAGCAGCTCTCACTTCCAAACCATCTTGATGCCGGACAGACATGTGAGGAGCTTTGAACGTTAGGTGCATGTTTTCCATTCTTCCTCCATGCATTGGTTATGGATGAATGGCTCCTACGCGAGATGAGCCTCTCTGTTCTGCGGGCTCCACAGGAGGGAACGGCAAATTGAATCAAGGCAAATCTGCTACTGTCAGATCCGCATAAGCACAGCAGATTTTCAACCCTGAGGCCCCTAGTTAATAGTATAGCTATTGATTTTCTCCAGTGGAATAAACCGAAAGGGAGGGATCATTTCAGGTGTGTGTGTGTGTGTGTGTGTGTGTGTGTGTGTGTGTGTGTGTGTGTGTGTGTGTGTGTGTGTGTGTGTGTGTGTGTGTGGCGCGCATTGGCCATGTCCCCATATTTCAAAATGCTTATAAATCATACAGAATTCGTTTTTTTGAGAAAGTAAAAATGCAGAATTTTTCCTGTGATGGGTAGTTTTAGGGGCAGTGTAAGGGGGTAGAAAATACGGTTTGTACGGTATAAAAACCATTGCGCCAATGGAATGTCCCCACATTTCACAAAAACAAACTCATTTCTGTCAATAGGGAGGAGGGGGAGATGTGAGGGAGGATGTTTCAGCCGGGACTTTTTACTGCGCCGAGTCAAAGTATTCTCAGAAACGCTATTCCGCCATATACTGTAGTTCTCCATTTTAATACGCATAGAAAAGTGCCACGTTTTACTTTGTCACCATAGGTCGTTCAACTATTTGTGTAACTGTATTAAAATAGGGAAAACATGGAGGTGTTTGGTCGCTTTTAACTTGATCCCTGTTTGGTACCATAGTGAATGAACTGGGCTTAGTGAGCTAAGATAAATGCTATCAGATCAACACCGCACGTCAGAGAGATTAAATGCATGCACTTAGATGAGAGAGGAATGTATCAACTCATCTTAGTTAAGGGAATAACATAGTTTAATATGAAAACACAGTGAAGTAACCCTTTACAATGAACATTTTTGAGATTCGATAACCTTTATTCAAATATTATTATTTTTTTTAAAATTGTAAGCAGATGGGTAATTGTTTGTGTTTGTTATTTGTGATTACGTAGTGAAACTTGCCAAATTGTGCTATTTATGATTTATCAAATTTATTCTGTGGTTCAGATACAATAATATTTTGAGTTTCTATTTATTAAACCAATTTCCTTCATTGTATCAACTGATTTTTTTTTTATTTCAATAAACTCACAATTTTAAGGCAACCAGGTTACTTACTTTTTTAAGTTAAAACAACACTTTTTTTTATCTTTTTTTTTTTTTTTACAGTGTATAGGCGACTTCCATAAAATTGCGCCCAAACCCTTCCAGATCTCAATCAACTCTGATCTCTCAGTATACTCAGATGCCCTTATCTTCCACCAGTCTCCTTCACTCTCTGACCTTAATGCCTGGTATCAAGCTCTTCATCTCTCCTTCTGGGGAAACGAGAGAGAGGGAGAGAGAGAGGAAGATGAGCATGGTTGCAACATTAATTAGGGATTGCAAAGATGATGTGAGAAAAAGCAGCGCTCCAATTATAGCTGGGAGTGTGTGACATCTGTGCTTTTCATTCTTCGTGCTGACAGAATAATGCCTTGTGTAAGTCAGATGAGGGATTGTGAGGTAAAGAGAGCAAGAGTTAAAGGGAGTCACTGTCCTCAGAGTGACGCCCATGATGAAAGATAATCTTATACAGAACAAATCCTGACACTTAAAAACTAAGAATCTGTTTTGCTCTCTTGCTCACTGTTCCTTCTGGGAGAAAAATAAATAAATAAATGATATGGCTTGATACAATAACAACATATACAGTAACATAACATTCTATTTAACAAAACATGTATATGTAAATGTGTTATGTTTCTTTATATGTTATGCTATATTTCATGTTAAGATTTGTTTTCACAGAATATTCCCTTGCCTTAAAGGTTTTTAGACATTTTTACTAAAAACACAAACATAGAGATCGGTTTAAGTTATAGTGCTTCTGTAGACTCTAGTCTGTACTATGTTTTAGAGAGAGAGAGAGAGAGAGAGAGAGAGAGAGAGAGAGAGAGAGAGAGAGAGAGAGAGAGTCTGGTCACTTCTAAGGTTGGGTCAGAGAGCCTGTCTTTGATGCTTTATGCTGCAGCAAATCAAATGCATATATTTTCAGTATACTGAGAGGCGTGTGCAAAAACAAAGACTCAAAACAATATTTTCATATTCACTCTGCACCAGTGCCTTCTTTTCAACCGGGTCTCCTGAGAAGTCATGATGGTGAAATTGTAAGAAATCATACAAACTGGCTCATACAAAAATGTATGACCAGAACCCAGACCACTCAGATACTTTCACAACAATTGCTAATGTTCACATTTGAATCATTAATGTATTCTTAGCTATTGAAAGACAATGATTGTAATGAGCAAGGAGACTGTCATTGTCCCTTTATTGATATTTTACCACACTACATTTGACAAACATGCCAGTGCTTTTTATCCTATTTTTTGGTAGCTGCAATGCTGTATTGTTTAGAATGTAAAATGACATGCTTTATTACATACATTTTATTTATTAATGCGATCTACAAGATTGAATTGTTAGACGGTTGAGTTAATAATTATGATGGTATTTGTAAATTATGGTATTTAACAAGTACAAATGCCCTTGCTTGTACTAAGAGGTTTACAAATATGATGGCGCTGTAGTTTAATGTGTTGACTCATATTAGCACATAAACATTAACTCCATCAGCAAACAGCCCTTTTGTCATCGGCTAGAAGAGGCAGCATACATACAGCACTTAGAGTATTATATCGCAGTGTTTAGGTGACAGGAGAGAAAAATCGAATGATATTTTTCAGTTAATGTGATTAATTACATAATTAAAATTTGAAATATATATATTTTTCCTTTCCACATTTTTTGTATATCTCAGATTTGTTCAGTGTTTGTTCAGTTTATAATCAGTGGTTTAAAATGTGTAAACCACTAATCAAATTACATGGCCATGTAGGGCCATTGCAGATATTCCATGCAAATCTGTCAAAAAAAAAGAGAAAGAAAATACAGCTATGGAAACTACATGCATATACTAACAAGCAAAATGACATTTAAAATAGTTTTAGATAGTATATAAAAAGTATTCCATGTCAACAACCCATTTATATTTTTATAGTGGCATTGACTGTGTTGTGCTCAAAGGTTAAATGTCAGACTTGTTGAGCTTCCACACTAATTAGTCCACCATACAAAGACTGCTAATTACTAAAAGACACCTCCAGATCCATATATACATAAATTAGCCATTAAACCAACATTTTATTGTTGCTTTTCTTATTTATGACTGGTCCTTAAAATGAGTGCGCAACAGAATATGTTGCAGGTATGCTGAATGAGGTCAGTTTACCATTGTATGAATGTAATAGAACTTTTGATTAATCTCAGAAATTAGAATTTTAAGCAGCACTATTTTATTTCTGCAAACAAATGATTAAATAAACAGCTGAAACTTATATTCCTACAGCAACATATATATATATATATATATATATATATATATATATATATATATATATATATATATATATATATATATATATATATATATATATATATATATATATATATATATATATATATATATAGTAACCCTCAACACACATTTACTAAAGTCTAAACATAGCTAGTATATCATTTTCCTAGCAGTGTCCTTAATCTAAGCCTGTTTAACCTAACCCCTGAAGCTTTTAACTTTCACAGAAAGTAGGCAGGTGTTGCTGAAGCAATTTCAAGGTAAACGTCTTATCAAATGAATGAAACGTTTCCTCATAGAATTAATTTATTATCATAGCAACAGTTCAAGAGGTGTGGGATGCAATTCTTCTACCAATGTGCAGGATCCACAATGTAAATCGGGGTGTGTAGCAAAGGCAGATTAAAAAAAGAGAGAGAGGCAGTCTTGTGGCAAACCCATATTTTACAGAAATAATATATTTTTTGGTTGCTTTAAGGGGATCTTATTAGTCTGTGCTTGATAAATCTCTGCATATTATTAATCAAATCAAATTAAAGAACAATTAATTTCCTATTATCACTGTAAAGCTGCTTTCTGTAAAAAGCACTATATAAAAAAAGTGACATATTCTGCTAACAGAGAAAGCATTTCAAATAACCACATGGATAGATACAAATATCTGCATGTAATTTTGTCTTGATGTCTGTAAAGGTTATTCTGAAGGTCATTCAAGCCCTTTTTAGAGGATTTCAGAGGGCCTGTTTAAAAATGACATTTTTAGGTCCCCATGAGGAAAACATCTTATAAATCACCCAAAAGGATTTTTTTTTTTTTTTTTTGAGACAGTAAAAATGCAGAATGTTTCTAAGAATGTTTTCAGAATGTCCGATATAGCTCATTTGATATCCCGATAACGATATACATAACGATATAGCAATTTTTCTGTTAATTCAGTTTATGAATAGTCTATACAAAATTGCAATGTGGAAATGCAGTTTGAAATGATATACAAAAACAAATAAAGGTAGTATGGACTACATTTTTATTTTATTTAGAACCTTTTTTTAAAGCAAGACTGTTGGTAAAGTTAACACCTGCCTAGGGATGTTAACCGATGAACGTTTGACCGATGGCTGACCGTATCAACGTTAACCGATCAAAGTTGTCGGTTAAAATAAATAAAAAAGTGATCTCTAAATTAGGCTATTATAGACAGTGGACTAAACGCTACTACAGTTGGCCGTCTCATTCCAAAATCATTTTGTGTGATTGAACATATCCCTCGCACTCGATTTTTCATAACTCGCCTGTTTGTACTTAATAAACCAATAAAAACATTCTGCACGAGGTCACAGCGTTTGGGTTTGCTCGCTCACAAGGTTTGCAAAAAGTAAACACTCGAGGTTAGAGCCGGGGCAGACGACAGTATGAAACGTGCATTTCGCTTAAGATGGGCTTACATTTGGAAATATATTACATCTTCATTTCAGCGGTAACACATAAGGTGTTGATCGTCTTTCTTTATTATTGTTAGCACTACCTCGAACTAAAGCGGCGTGTCTTCGGAGCTGTCATTTTCTTAAATGAGCCGCGGCAATGATTCAAATGAGCTTCTAACGCTGGACAAACGCCTTTATTTTCAACGCGATCACCTTGTACCCAAACCATTTCGAAACTAAGGAGCCATTTGTCCTCAGATTACAAACAAGCTCCTCTGCGGCGCGTTTGCGGGACTCGTGTTTCGCACTGTGGGGGATTTTAAAAAAGTGACGTGAGTGGAAGGGAGACGTGAGTGTGTGTGTGTGTGTGAGAGTGAGAGAGAGAGACAGAGGGAGCGCGGCTCGTGGCTGTTATTTCAAATAGCGCAGCATATTTTAAACTAATCGGTTAACCGGTTTCAACTGGCTAATGAGGCTCGGTGGTCGGTCAAGAAAATGTTTAGTTTTCGCCATCCCAACACCTGCCATTAAAATATTTCAATAAATGGCTATATGGTGTGCCACGCGTAAAAGCCCGTAGCAGCGTCTGTGTCTGAAGTTTGCTTTGAGCACTTATGCCACCACTCTGGCATAATTACTCGGAGAATTACCCTGGTCTGAACGCGTCTACTACCGTCTTCCTCCATGTTTGTTTATGTATTGCAGCGTGCATGGGCATGCCGTGGCGTGAGGTGCATCTTGACGTAAAAATCTGCCGTAAACGCCTTATCGTGGCGTAAGCGATAGAGCCTTATATAAAACGATAGACATTTTCTATCGTCCAGACGATATATTTCTTTATATCGCCCAGCCCTAGGAACCACTGACTTAGGCCATAACCACCATAGGCCTTGAGGGGGACAAGTCCCCTCCAATAAATAGAAATGACAAAGTTTTAAAAGTTGCATTTTTAGTCTGGTCTGCCTCAGTGGTCTAACAATGCCCGTCAATGTCAAAATGATTGAGATGGCCAATCAAATCAAAGTAGGTGGAGTTTACTAGTCACAGAAGCAGAGCGCAATTTCCAGCGTGATGCGTCAGTTTAAAATTGAAAGAAAGTAAGGTAAGCAAAACATTCAATACATGTAAACTGTTTATCAATAGAAACGACCAACAGTAACATCCAGTGGTGCAAGCTACTCAACTGTTTTTTTTTTCCAAATATGGCCGTTGAATTGAACATATGCATTTATGTGATTTATGTCATTCCAAAGAGTAAAGAGACGATCAATGTTTCATATTGTTTGGCATACAAATAAAAGTACATATGCATATTTTTTATGCAAATTAATAAAATATGATTTGCAAATGGTTCATAAGTTATTATTTCCCAACTTGAATTAGACCTATAATTTCCTTCACTGTTATGTCCCCCCGACCCATCCCCACCCCCAATGTTAAATATATATTAAAGGGATAAAATTCTGTCATAATTTACAGAGGAACACAATTGTTTTTCTTCTGAAAAATGGCATAGCCCACACGACATGATTGTGGGGGAATGATAGCAACATTTTTGGTTGAATTATCCCTTTCATGATTATAGGCAAATCAGTAATTACAGTATTAAAATACGTTTAAATTTTTTACCATGTGCAAATGTTATTTTTCTGTTCAAAATGTATAATGCCTTCATGTTCTTGTTGACATGATTACATGCTCACATAAACATTATCTGGTGAGTCTACAGTGTTCACTGTCATTCAGTCTTTGGAATCCACTTAAATCTATAAAATTGTTGACCCACCTTACCATTATTTTCCGTAGAATTCTGTGCTTGTTTACATTTGCGTTCATCTGCTATTCTGATGTATTTTGAGCTCACAGATATGATGGTTTATACTTACATAATCAGTACAATCTTCTAGTACACACACATAATATAACTCACATAATGACTCAATAACTTCTAATAAGTTAAGAGAGTCCCTAAGCTGCATACGGTGTAACAATGGTCCAGTATATTACTGCCTCTAGTGGGACATTTAACGTACTGTCTGTATTTTGTCAGTTCACGTGAGAAATTTGCTTTATTAAAATCCTCAAGAATGATTAAAAGAGAGTCCCTTTGTTCTGTTTCCGCTGTTCCAGCACTGTGCTAACACGCACATTTGGAGGGATGTAAACATTCATTCACAAGAACAAACAAGGTACACTCTTGTGACAAGTATAAAGGTTTACAGTTAATGAAGAGATTAGGAGAGTACATCTTCTTCAGAGTTATGTCTGTACAACAACTTTCATTAATATAAAAGCATATTCCACCGCCTTTTGTGCACCCTGTTGAATCTGCAATGTGATCCGCTCTGAACAACCGGAAGCCCGACAGATGTAGCGTGTTACCCGGAATGGCTTCACTCAGCCAGGTTTCACTGAAGCACAATGCAGCAGATTTTGAAAAGTCTTTGTTTGTGCAGGAGAGAAGTAGTTCATCCGTTTTGTTAGGAAGGGATCAGAGATTCGCTGGATGGATACTTGGAAGCTCAGTTCGAAAGCCATGTTCGCGGAGCTTAACCAGTGCGCCGGCATGCTTCCCTGTTTCCTTCTGAACCGCTGCCCCTCTGACTAGAACGGTAAAAAAAAAAAAATTCAGAGAAATACAAAAATGGAAAAAATTGGTGTGTAGTGCTTTATGTCCAGTAGTTGGTCCCTGGTGAAAATGATAAGAAAATAATGACAAACAGAACAAACAAACAAAAAAATAGCAAAATAATTGGAGAGCTCAACAACAAGGTAGCCATTCTCGGCACCATTTTGAGCACATTGTCCTTTTTACTATGGGCAACAAGTAATTTCACTTGATTTACAAATGGGGAGAGAGAGAGGGAGAGAGAAAAGAGAAATCAGATATGCTCAATGAGGCAAGATATAATAGGTCGTCTTTGTACACTGTGTGTGTTGAAAAGAGACTTTAGTGTGTTTGTGTGTGTATTTTTGCTCTTCACATCACAGAGGATTCTCAGCTCTACAAATGACATGCATCCTCAACCCATAAATATCAATCAGCAGGCATCAGACCGTTCTAAAGGGTTTTATCATCTTTGTTTTGTTTTTGTAAAATGCTACGCAAAAGCCTGATTGTGAGTGTGTGTACCGTAAGATGCATGCATGCTATATTTTAGGATGTTCTCCATCTCCTTCCTCTGAAGTTGGAGACCTGGCTGCCCCATACGGGGGATTAATGATAACTCTCAGTGGGGATCACCAACTGTGGCAGCCTCCAATTGCGTCATACAGTAGTGTATGTGTTTGTGTATGATATACACACAGAAAGAGATTTGAAAGAGATCAAGTTGCAATCAATATCAATGACTTTTGAAGGGCAGAGGTTAAGTCATAAAAAACAGCACATGCTGGCTATCTATATTGTTTTTAACTCACAGTTTCCTGTAGCTCAGCATCTCTTTACATCACAGCCTTACCTTTGTTCATTCATTCATATATACAGTGACTAGTCCCATGTTTATAGTATTAAACATATTTATACCTATGAAACATTTTAAGGGTACAGTGGCGTGCAGTGGGTGGGGCTAAAGACACACACACACACACACACACACACCCAACCACACCCTCAGCACCACCTCAAATGTGCACACATCATACCCTTTAAATTGTCTTCTCCCCTGCGGATTTAAGTTATTTATTTTCCCAGCATTCCTATCATCAAATCTCTTTGTGAGCAAAGCCTGAAGAAAAATTACCTCTAAATAATTCCAATGGTCTGCCGTAGAAAGGTTAATGAAGCAATTAAAAGTCTCTTTGGAGAATTAAGAGGAAAGAGAAATCAAGAGTGATCAAACAGAAGTCAGCAGACTCCACTTCATGTTGCCGTTTCATGCGAGAGGTACAAATTTATGCCTACTGTGTAGGGACACGAAATGTTTGCTGCATGGTGAGTTCTGTGACATCAGAGAAGTTTGTCATGCATCTAATCTAATGTCATTAATCTGATTTCATTTCATAAACCTTACATGAACATGGCCACATTTAAGCCAAAAAAAAAAAAAAAAAAAAAAGATCAGATATGAACCAACACTCAAATTTGTCTGAGAAAATGTAAATCTGGAAGTGATATTGCATGTTTGGAAGTATTGATTAATGTTCAGGCTGATAATGCTGCAACGTTATACAGTAGTATGCAGTATGTAGAATTTTTATTTATTTTTTTTGCCAGGAAGGGGGCTCCACTTGCTCTGACGTTCCAAATAAAAGTGAACACCTGAATCTCTTTGCGAAGGGCCTTTACACAAGTCCGTCAGAGAAGGGTATATGTGGTGGTCACTTCAAGATAGTATAGTTTTATCATTTATGATCATGACAAGTCAACACTATTAATTTTAAAGCTAGATTGCGGGAGAACTAGAGGTAATATGACTTTATAAAGGTTTTTGTTTGTATAGGCACTTCTCCCAGATTACTGAAGCAGTGGGCAGCGCAGCCATTTGTTTTTTAAAAAAGACAAAATCAACAATTTCACTACAGAAGTGTGTTTCTGGTTCAGCTTCCCAAATAACTCAGTGTTAAGGAAACAGTGGATGGAGTTTGTTTTACCGGAGCAGCAACGGAGTTCTGTGAGTGCGTTTGTTTTTCCTGTCACGAGTCGAAACCGCAGGTGGTGAGTGAAAACGCATCAAATATCTGTGTTTTGTTGGAAATTGGCGCATAAGTGCATATAATTTAAACTCAACGAACGTATAGTGAATCGAAAGTTATCCTGGGATAATGCCATTGCACGCGTGTGTGCTTGTGTGTGTGTGTGTGTGTGTGTGTGTGTGTGTGTGTGTGTGTGTGTGTGTGTGTGTGTGTGTGTGTGTGTGGGCATGTAATCCCTACGTTATGGGGACAAAATGTCCCCACAAAGATGGCTATATCCGAAATCCTTGTCCTTGTGGGGACATTTTTAAGTCCCCATGAGGAAAACATCTTATAAATCACACAGAAGGAGTTTTTTTGAGAAAGTAAAAATGCAGAATGTTTCCTGTGATGGGTAGGTTTAGGGGCAGGGGCACTATAGGGGGATAGAAAATATGGTTTGTACGGTATGAAATCCATTACACCTATGGAAAGTCCCCATAAAACATGGAAACACTATGTGTGTGTGTGTGTGTGTGTGTGTGTGTGTGTGTGTGTGTGTGTGTGTGTGTGTGTGTGTGTGTGTGTGTATGTGTGTGTCCTAGATTATATTACATTGTGGGGATTATAAGGATAGTAAAACCTGTGACACAAAGGTAGTGAACCAGACGTGTGTGAGAACATGTGTAGAATTTAACTTTGTTGAACAGTTTATTTTAAGGACTTTAAGCTGGTCTTTCTCTTTGACCTACAGTTAACAAAGTCACAATATAATACCGTAGTCCATTTGGACCCGCTCTCCTCGGACCCGTTATATTTGTTGCTGCACTCATTGCTCCTGTTGTGTTCCCCTATGGCTCCCTGTTCAAAAAAGACATCTGTCACAGAGGACATGGGTACTGTTATCAGCTTATAATGGTTATTGACTGCTTGTTATGATTCTAGGCGCAGCTCTGCTCTCTTTAGCCCTATTTTGTTCTCTGAGCCCTGAACTGCCAGCTGGTACAAAGACAGGCATGCGCTCTTGAGGTCCCTATGGGCTTCCTTTAGAAATACAACTCTCTGTATCTTCTGCACTTCAATCTTCCCAGCACCATGATAAAGAAAAGCAGCAGGGGAGAGCTGACGCAACCCACCATCATATCTCCCAGCCACAAAATACACTGTAAAAATTAGTGCAGAAAAAAATGATCATTTCTCAACTTATGCAAGTTCATTTATTTATTTATTTATTTGTTTTCTTACATTTTTTATTAAAGTCAGTTTTACAATGAAAGTCAATTGAGTAAACTTGGCAATGTAATAGGAAATAGTATAAAATAACACTTGGTACATGAAGCACTGCAAGGGATACAATCAACTAACTCATCATTTTCAAACAAACTCATCCTGACATCACAAATATGACTAAATCAATAACAGCTGTGTAAATAACACTGACAAACAGTCTATAATGTGACTATTATTTTGTTTCTGCCCCACTGCATGTTGAAAAGATAGTGAATTGAGCGGAAACACAAAACCATCTCTTTGCTTTTGTTGTTCAAGTCTATTTAAAAAAAAAAAAGAAGTAAAGTCTGTTATTAGAAGGCTGCTGTGCTGGTAGAGAGAGAGAGTCACAATGTTAACTTGAAACCCAATTTCTGGTCTAATTACCAAAGGTCAGAGTAATTATTGCAATAATAGTTTGTGACAGCAGAGAGGGTTTGTGTGTATGTATGTGTGCCTATTTATCCATGTTTTGGGGACAAATTTGTATTTATAAGTGAGCTAAATCTGACAAAATATCTTTAGAGGGGCATTCTCATTGTAAACCCAACGTGTGTGTGTGTGTGTGTGTGTGTGTGTGTGTGTGTCTGTGTATGCATGTGTGCATGTGGCCTTGTTAACCTTACATTATGGGTACAAAATGTCTCCGCAAAGATGACAATACCGTTAATCCTTATTCTTGTGAGGAAATATGTGTTGGTCCCCATGGGGAAAACAGATTATAACTCATACTAAGTGATGTTTTTTGAAAATGTAAAAATGCAGCATGTTTTCTGTGATGAGTTGGTTTATTGGTAGGTTTAGGGGATAGAAGATACAAGTCCCCATAAACAGTGGCGTAGCACCAAATTTTGGGCCCTGGGTACAAACCATCTTGCTGGGCCCCCGTACCAAATACCATAGTGATACCAATGGGTGGGGTATTGCATTTTTATCATAAAAAACACTTAAAACGTAAACAAAATAAGCCACACTCTGATTGATGTATATGTATGTATAGAAAACGGACTTCTAAGGGGCTCCCCCTGCCTTGGGCCCTGGGTACTCGGTACCCTTTATCCCCCCAGTCCAACGCCCCTGCCCATAAAAAAATTGAAAACACAAGGATGTTTCTCACAGGATGTTGTGACACTGTGGTGGGTGGACCATGCAACACAAATCAGAATTCATCAAGTTCAATTCATCAAGTTCAGTAAGAGTTCCAACCCATGTTCAGTGTGCAAATGTAACTAAGATAAAAGTTGGTGAATTGACTTGGACCTGAACTTTATATATATATATATATATATATATATATATATATATATATATATATATATATATATATATATATATATATATATATATATATATATATATATATATATATATATATATATATATATATATATATATATATATATATATATATATATTAGTTTACATGCACACTGGTGTTATATTTTAAAGCAATTAAAATATATTAATAATATTAATGTTAATCATTTTATATAATTATTATCCATGTAGTAATAACCATATATTGTAAAAGAAATTCTGTAAAATAAATGAATACTTCATAAGTATATTATTTTACCTCAAGACAGTATGGAAATTATAATACTTTTGTATCACTTATTTCTACACTTGCAAAAAAAAACGCTTTTATTTTAACGGAAACATCAGATAATGAGCTGACTTTGTGAGAGATGTGCTTCGCTTTGAAATGAGCAGTGTGAACAGACTTATTTAGTCTGACTTTTGCTGTTTGATTAAAGAATAAAGCCATATTGTGACGTTAAAGATGTTTTATGTGAGAAGTTTAAAGATAATGTGGTTTCTTTATGAAACTGTGGCGGGACAGATTAGACTATGGCGGGCCGTCAAAGTCTGTATGAATGGGAAACACTGACATGTGTGTCCGTCCATCCGTGTGTACGTGCGTGCGTGTTTCTGAATGTGTAAGTGCAGGTTCAGTTGTTGAGAATGAGACCGGACAGCAGTTTGACAGCACCCTCATTCTTGGAATTTAGAGGTTGCTTGGGAAAAGATGGTGAGGATGACCCTTCAGTGATACAAGTCAAGATGATCACTGAGTGATGGGAGACCCTGTCAAATCCTCCTCCAAATCAACTAGAATACTGCAAAACGAGAACACATCAAATGCTTGTTTCCTGAAGAACATCTTTTTTAAGGCATCTTGGCAGGAAGTGATGGTACACGGCTGTCGTTCCTAATTTCCCGCCAGCCATATCCTGTTTCAGGTCTCTGCTTCCTGTGCGCCTTTGTTGTTTTATTCTTTGTTGTCTGCCATCCTGATATGATGCAGACACACTCCGTACCGTTAACATTTATCATTATTTAAGATGTGTGTTTTATGTTTCAATATGTATAATTCTTTAACTGCTCTTGGGATAAGTAGAACTTCAGCACATATTTAAGAACTTATGTCTAATTAAATGTGTTTTGATCACATTTTCTGATAGATTCATAATTCTGTGTAATAAGGCCATTGCGTTAAAGGATTCTGTTTCCCTCACGCAAGAATAGGGCCTTATAAGGAAGAAACTTAGAAAGCATGAGAGATGTCAGCCTCGATCCAGTCTCTCATGCAGAGTGAGAGAAGAAAGAAAATCTAATTGAGAAAAAAACGATTTCATCTCCGTGTTATCAAAAATGAAGCAGCTCATGCTTGAGATTGTTTGAAGTTGTTAAATGGCTTTTCACGTTTAGGGGAAGAGGACGTTTGGCAGAGGTATTTGGCACTTGGCTCTTACTTACGATATAATTTGTTACCTCATTTTGCTCTGTCACGGAACTCACTGAGAAAAATTAACATTATGAAGGGTTTAAATAGCATCTGTATTGTGATTAGCCTTGCAGATTTAACAAACAATACCATAGAATGGAGTTATTTCTTCTGATGCTGTGTTGTGATGCCAATGTAGGACTGTCGGGTCATAAAATGTTACTGTAATGGCTGAGGGTGCTCCGATTGATCGTGCGCTGATAGTTATCTGCTGACAATAGCTTCATATAGTTTGATCAGTGGTCTCTATAAAGGCCAATCTGAAGAGCCAATCAGGTGATGCAATACTTGAGACAATTTACATTCAGTGGTCTGGCAGTTCTACCAGGTGTCTGAAAAGTATAATACATTTACAAAGTCTTTGCAGTTGATAACGACTGTTCTGTCTTTTATTTAATATTATTTCACATGAATGCCTATGTTAAGCTCATTAAAGGGGCCTTTAACCTGTTAAGCTGATTTCTAAATTTTGAAAAAATCCTAAGAAATGTATACTCAGACTAAAACAAATACAGTTTGTGAATCCTTTGCACTAAAAGCATAATTATGGTCTCATTTGAAAGCAGACACCTGGCAGTTTACTGTAAAGTCAAAATGATAATATTTTTTATAATAAAAAAAAGCTATAATAAGCTTCAAAGTTTTGTAAAGTTATTAGAAATTTATTTGTATGATATATCTTTATGAAAATAAAATTGAAGTGGGCCTTGGAGAAATCTAGAAATGCACTACAGCTAAAGCCACAAGTCTGACCATGTTATATTTCAGATCTGAAGATGATCAGTCTAAAACTCTGCATTTTATTAAACGTTTTACAAGATCGTTTCATGTGATTTTATTTTGAGATATCGCTGAAATATCAACTGATGTTTATTGCCACATCTTCTCAGCTTTCAGTCGCTGTATTGCCTCTATTGTTTAGAGGTGCAAACTGCCCCATTCAGTTTGTCTCCCCGGCATTCACACTTCTGCGGACTGGTTATGGCTCCAATTATTATTCTTTTGTCTGCATTATAATTACTAACGATTCTCTATTCAAACTGTTCTATTCAAACCTCATTTCTAAATCAAACCTCTCACTTTACCCTCACTGAGACTCTATTGAATGCATTTCGTCCAAATAAGCATTTC
Source organism: Pseudorasbora parva (assembly GCF_024679245.1). Lineage (NCBI taxonomy): Eukaryota > Metazoa > Chordata > Actinopteri > Cypriniformes > Gobionidae > Pseudorasbora > Pseudorasbora parva. The sequence continues at coordinate 15,850,438 of NC_090188.1, forward strand.
AGTAGTTTTACATTTAGAAAATGTTCATAAAAATAAAGTATTTACTCAGTGGCAGGTGCATCTAGGGCAAGCTAGCATGTTAGCTTAGCACACCAGCAAAACAACAATTTATACGATTAAAATCATGTTTTATTCAAAACTTGCTTCATATCACTTTATATTTTATATGTAGAGTGTTTTATATAACAATATGTGATCTCATATAGCTTCGGGTCAAAAAATCTGACAGAAAATATACAATGCTAAAAGCTATGTGGAATAGCATTGCATTATAAATATCATCTATTATGAAACCACCCAACATGGCATAAAGAACACAGACCAACCATATATTGCCGCGATTGTGTGTTTATTGTCTTAAACGTGTTTATCTGCATAAAATAGCGATCTGACGATCCCAGGGAGCTGTGTGGATATGTCCATATGTCAGATACTTCCTGAATGTCACATGGTGTGTCTGTTCTTCATGTGTTCCCCATGGGGTGAATTTTCAGTAGTACAGCTTTCCAGCGCCCTCCGGCTGCCAGAATGAATTGAAAACACAGCATATCACAGCCTACTGCTCTCATAATCACACATCCGCGGATTTTGGATAAAGATTGAATAAATAATACTTCTCTGTATAGAAATTTGACTCAAACGTGTGAGAATCTATCAATATTTCTCCACATCTGCACACTTTTGAAGTAAAAGCCCTGAGGGAAGTTGTTTTGTCGAGTGTCTTCATGACGACCAAGGAGGAATTTTTTATGAATGGGAGCAAATGACGCGCATATTACAATCAAAAGGTAGCGACGCCCAAGATCATATTCATAACTCCTGGAACATATTAACACATTACGGTCACTATAAGACTTTGAGAATAAAACAGAGGTAAAAAAATTAAACTTTAGTCTTAGATCTTTTTAATGATGTATAGTTTGTCAAGTTAAGTGCTGGGAAGATGATTGTGTATTTAAACTGGGTCATATATGTAATAGAAATGTGAAATTATTTTTGAATTTGGTGCCTTCTAGACTGAGAAAAGCCAGAAAATGTATTTTTGGCTCATGTGGATGAAAGACAACAACTCCCAGAATGCACTTGCTTCACTGCCCTACGAGGCCACTGCCAAAGCCACTGCTAGTGAATCACTCGATCACTTGCCAACCGCAGCACCCCGACCGTTGTGTTCATTTTCATAAAATAATTTATTTCAGTTAAAGAACAGACTACAATTAATAACTGAACGTGTCTGTTCAATATAATGTGAGTGAGCCGAGCGAGGGTCACAGCACAAAACACAGCAGGAGTCGGATTGCATTCATCACTAGAGCTGAGGTAAGCACACGCGCACAAGTCTTTCACAGCGCGTGTTCAGTCTGGCACATTTTCAGTTCATGCCTTTAGAAGCTTAACTTAATTCAATTGAAAAGTTGAATCACTCTCTTTGCTCCGCACAGCTCCGTTTACATGAATGCCCAAAGGTGCCCGAGCCGAGCACTGAGTGATGATATTTGCGTCATCTGAGGATTTTTCCCAGAAACAAAATAAAATTAGATAAATCTCTCATCTCAGGGGGATATCATTCGAATTTACTCCCAGGTTTCTACTGATACGAAGCTTAATGCTAATCGGTGAAGTAACCCTTTAAAGTTCCTAATCTCCTCTAAGAAAGGGATTGTGGAATATGTTGCTTGCCAATAAAAGAAAGTAAATTGTAAACTCATTATACTTTCTCATTTCTCATTTATTTCGGTTATCGGTATCAGTGATTGCATCGACTAATACTGCTTCCAGTGATCGGCCCCAAACATCCTGATCAGAGCACATTAGTAATAGCTTTTATTCTGGACTTTTTAAAACAGCAATGTATATAATTGTGTGTGCAGGACCAGAGTAATAATGTATGTGCTGAAAATCTTCCATGGCTCTCAAATCACATTCAATGAAATTCAATTGTGCGTTTTACAGTTTGTCAGTACACACAATGGCATTTTTCATTGCATCAACCCTGGTAAAATGCGTCTTGACATGGAAAATTTTGCATGTTTGAATAAGGGATCATTCATCAGTGTGTAGTGCCTTAAATTGAATTCTGTTCCACACATAAAGTTATACTATAATTTCAGAAGAATTAGAATGTACCACACAAGTAGAATGGACTACTTTTACTATACTCATGGTATCCACAGGAAGTCAGAAAATCACACAAGTTTCAATGTTGACAGAAGTCTAGTGAACTAATGGAATCCTCTGAAAGGAGACCACCAGTGACGTTTTGCTGGGGCAGGATAGTAGAACTGACCTACATAGCTTTGTATTTGTTTCCCACAACCACTTTCTAAATTTTTAATCACAGACTATAACCCATTGTTTTAGAATTTCATTTTGATCCATCAACCTTATTTCATTGCTCTTAATTAGATTTTTCAGTGAATGCAGATTTGTCTTGAAATTATATAGGGAAGGCCTTCGGTGCATGTCACATTCAAGCCATATAGTGATTAAATGGGGTCAAAAAGGGTTTTTCGAGGAAAATCTTTGATTCCATCTGATACAGAATCATAATCATAGATTGTACTGCAGGCCCGTTATTGGATTGCTGCTTTTCTGAGAAAACAGAATCATTTGAACTCACAAGCCCTCCCGCTATTGCTCCTCCGAAATCGCATCCCAGAATGCACTTCAATTGACTGAACGGTGTTTTTACACATTGGGAAACAATGGTTTTCTCTCAGCAGCAGAGCTCCCCCCACCCAGTCCTTGTCTTTGCCAATACATATCATCTTCTAGCACACAACACAGCAAGTACCTCTCCAAGTGTCACTTCCTATCCTTAATCAGATGAGCCCCAGAATGCTTGTCCCACTTTACCGTCGGAAAGAACGACAGTCCTTGTGCTTAGTGTGAACCGAAAACACTCTCCTCTTATTTTCTCTAATTTTTCCTCCTTCCATTATCACATACGTTGAGAGACTAGGGTAATAGCACCAAGTACAGAGTTGGACTTCTCCCAAAAGTAATAACTTTCTCTTGAGCTCAATTAAGAAATTCATGATATTGCTCACATCGAAGACAGCCAACACAACCACGAGGGAATTCAGGAAGGAATACGGAGGTGATGAAATGATATTCCTCTCAAATTTGTTAGGATGATTTCATCATGTGCCCCCGGCTGACGTCCGCGGACGTCTCACATGTCAGCCGCGCTGCACAGTCGGACACATTCAGAGCAGTCATTCTTCCCACGCATGGATGTAAAAACTCTTCCTACGTATACAGCAGATTCTGTTTACATTTCTATGCGCGTCCAGTCTAATAAAGTCCTCGATGACTGCTCAACCCAGAGCTTAAAGCCTCTGGAAGGATATGTGCTCCAACAGACAGATTTGTCTGTCATTTTTGATGATGCTTTCGGGAAGGTGAAGAAGGCGTTGTGAACGTGTGCTGAAAGATTCCTTAAGGGTGTTGCCTGTTATGAATGGTGACAGGCCACTGTATTTTGTCCTACCTGGAAACCGCAGTGAGATATGCTTTGCGCTGAGAGCAGGAAGAAATAGATAGGTGGAGAGGGATCACAATTGATATGCTGTCCCATGCGGCGTCACCTCATAGCTATATTCCAGGTACGACGTAAGAGTATTTTTAGCCTGTGATAGGATGGATTTCCGCTTTTACACGGCTACTGACACTCTGATGTCTTTCAGTCTGCTAAAAGCGAGTCTATTACTGTGTGTTCCTCGAGAGAAGGCTCAGGATGGATCAATCGGTTTTGTACAATACCATCAAATGCCCTGAAAAATTGATCTTAAAATAAATATCATTGTAACGCCTGGATACTTACACAGTTTTGAATGGTTGTGTGAAAATAACTAGTGTTCAAGCGCTCTTGAGCCAATATTATAAATCACTGTGGATTCATGATGCATTCGTAATAGTAAAGGCGTTTTTGTGTGGTTGTTTGGGAGTAATGTTTGGAAAGAAGTGAATTTTCACCCCCAACCAGGCGCCTGTCTGAATAATCAATGTTGAGTTTAGTGAGAGATTCCAGTAAATGGAGTATCGACAGGGTTTCTGAGAACTAATGAGTCGTTACAGTGATGTTGAACTTTGAATGATTGCTCATCAACAAATGAACAAGTGCAAGGTTTGTCGAAATTACTGAATTTTTAAATTTGTAATATATGAGTCAATCAAATATTTGTTAACACACATACTTCTATGAAATAAGGATGCAATACATTGATCAAAAGACAGATATGACTTTATTTTTAAAATAAATGTTCTTGTTTTCATCAAAAAATCCTGAAAGTCACATTTTTCACAAAAAATATTAAACAAGCTATTCTCAACATTGCTAGTAATACAAAATGTTTCTTGAGCACCAAATCACCATATTACAAAGATTCTGAAGGACAGTGTGACACTGAAAACTGGAGTAATGGCTGCTGAGAATTTAAACTATAATATTATTTGACAATATTTGTTTACAATTTATTTCAATGGTCCACTTTAAACTATAAGTTAGTTGTCAACTACATGTCAGCTAAATCTCATTATAGTATTTGTAGACTGTTAGTTGAGGGTTAGGTGTTATGGTTTTAGTAAGTTGAAAAAAATTGTATGCATGCGCAAAGTTACACATATTCAGTAGAATGTCTATTGGGGGACCATCAACATAAAGTGTTACCAAATTGCAGCGGGTGTTAAAAATAATGCTATCCAGGGGGCACAAACAAATTAGCATGTGACATTATATTGACTCTTAACAAGGAAAATCATCTACAGCTGGCATAAAATGAACTATTTTAATGTTTTTCTTGATTAACCGTTTGGTGTAATGCACTGGAAATTCCCATTATTGGATGGTAGAGAATATTTGATGTTCTCAAAATGCCCTTTATCCATCAATCTGTGGTTTAATTATCAGGAGTGTTTCGCCTTTAAAAGCTCCCAGTTTCCCTCACAAAGCAAATCATTTGCAGTGCCACCTGTCTCTGTGTGCATAGAGCACATTGTGTGACATTTAGAGAGCACACATCATACTCCAGAGATAGGACATTTTCTTTCACTGGTGTACAGTTTGGTTTGCTCTTCACTTACAACTGTGTCTATCACAACAGTATCTCAGCATTAGTCACAAGCATCACTCACCACACTCTTCAAATGAAAGGTGATGTCGTCCTCTTTCAGGAAGGAGATGAATTACGCATTTAGGTTTAGATAAGGGCACAATGCCTGAGGTCCCAATTCTGTCCCACTCCTGAAATACTCGCGACCAGAATTTCTCTTTATATGGTGTCCAGAATAGTTTAGTCTTCCCAGCAAAGAGCAGATGTGGTGTGTGTATATGTGAGTGCATTTATTATAATTTGTACCTGGTCTCATGGGGGGGGAAATTACTATGCATTGGTTTTTGCAATATGTTGCTGCAGGTACAGTACAGAATGATAAATTGATAATCTTGAAATAAAATTAAGTACTTAAAATCTATGTACATTACTGCTTATAATTTAGGGTCAGTCATTTGTTTAAAGGGAATTTGTATTAATCAAATGTGCATTATATTGATAAAAAATTGACTGCAGAAGACAATGCTGTTCTTTTGAACTTTCTAATCATCATATAATACTAAAATGTATCATGTTTTCGACAAAAACTTATGCAGCACAACTGTTTTCAACGTTGATAATCATAACAAGAAATGTATCTTAAGCACCAAATTAATATATTAGAATGATTTGTGAAGGATTATGTGACCCTGAAGACTGGGCTATATATATATATATATATATATATATATATATATCAATCATAGTATTTTTACTTTTTAGTATTTATATTAATTAAAAAAAATTAAAAAATATATATTGTAATATTTCACATTTTTGCAGTATTTTTGATCAATTAAATGCAGATGTGGTGAGCATAAAAGTCTTCTTTTAAAAACATTAAAACATCACACAAACCTGTACCATTACACCAACCCCGTGTAAATTTTAGGCACCATTTACACGTGGTAGGGAGCAGGTGTAAACTTCTTTTATACCAACTAACCTTACGAAAATACGAACATTTTCGTTGTGTCAACTCCCTGTGATCTCAAATTTTCTGTGTTGGATTCTTTTGTTAATCCAAAAATTCCTCGCCTTTGTGAGTTTACTATTGAAGCCATCGGTGAAAGCATGTGAATTGTCTATATCTAATGCACGCATTCCACGATTTAGTTGTCATGATGCAATGAAACATACTGAATTGTGCAGATGGCCAAGTGGTCATACTAAGCTTGCACTCATTATTCCCAGCCTGTAATTCAATAAATCAAGTGAGCATTTTGAAAAGAGGTTGAAAATCACCTGAATGTCAAAATGCTCAAAACAGCTTCTTAAGACCTGGATGAGACCTCCAACCTCCAAATTCATCTTGAGCTGTATGCCAACAGCTATAAGAGGCTGGATTGAGAGGTTTTGTACCAGTAAAGAAACCATTTATTCGTTTTATCTACTGCAAAAAACACTTTGCATTTGCCAGGGAAAATAAAGGCTGGAGTGTGAAAGATTGCGGTGTTCTGCAGCCCAACAAGTCATAATTTAACATCTTAGCATTGGATGGTGTCAGGTATGATTGTAGAAGATGACTGGAGTGTTTTAATTGCATGTGTGGTGCCATCAAGTACAGTAGAGGAAACATACAGGTGATGGTCATATTATTAGAAAATCATCAAAAAGTTTGTTTTTTATTTTGAAATGATAAAGCCTCTCTGAACTCGGACTCGACTCAGACCCGACCCTCGGTACCCCAAACCATCACTGACTATGGAAACTTTACACTGGACTCAAGCAACGTGGATTGTGTGTCTCTCATCTCTTCCTTCAGACTCTGGGACCCTGATTTCCAAAGGATATGCAAAATTTACTTTCATCAGAGAACAACTTTGGACCAATCAGCAGTCATTTTTGCCTTTAGCCCAGACAAGATGCTTTTCACACTGTCTGTTGTTCAAGATTGGCTTGACACAAAGAATGCGACAGCTGAAACCCATGTCTTGCATACAACTGTGTGTAGTGGTTCTTGAAGCACAGACTCCAGCTGCAGTGCACTTTTTGTGAATCTCCCCCACATTTTTGAATGGGTTTTGTTTCCCAGTCCTCTCCAGGATGCGGTTATCCCTATTGCTTGTTCACCTTTTTTCTACCACATCTTTTCCTTCTCTTTGCCTCTCTATTAATGTGCTTGGACACAGAGCTCTGTGAACAGCCAGCATTTGTGTGATGACTTTTTGTTTCTTGCCCTCCTTGTCCAAGGTGTCAATGGTCGTCTTTTGGACAACTGTCAAGTCAGCAGTCTTCCCCATGATTGTGTAGCCTACGGCACTAGACTGAGACAATTTAAAGGCCTTTGCAGGTGTTTTGAGTTAATTAGCTGATTAGAGAGTGGCACCAGGTGTCTTCAATATTGAACCTTTTCACAATATTCTCATTTTCTGAGATACTGAATTTCGAATTGTATTTGTTAGTTATAATCATTAAAAAAAAACATTTAAAATATATATATACAAGTGTCACTTTTTGAATGGAATTAGTAAAATAAATCAACTTTTTGATGATATTCTAATTATATGACCAGCACCTGTAATGTTATTGGGGGCATGCATGTATATCATGCATTGGAAGAATCTACAAAGTCGCTTGCACTTTGAAAATGGACCAATACTTAAAGATCCTGCTGAGCATAAGTAGGATCTGTATGGAGTACTTTTTAACCCAACAAACACTGCACACGAAACAAAGCTGCACACAATGAAAGGGTTCATGCTAAGCATTTTGAAAACATTAAGGGCCTCCTCAGTCCCCTGAATTTAAAGCCATTTAAAAACCTTGGGTAAAAAATTAACCTAAATTGTGATAATTCATGCAGGTCTTCCAATGAAGCTCAACTTTGGGAAGAACTTGGATTGGAATCATTTAGTTTAGTGAGATAAGTAATAAGCGAGATGGATAAGAGCTGCTGTAATCAAAAACAAGGGAAAAAACTATGAAAAATATTGATAACTGATTACATTGTCAATGCTTTATTACCTGTGAGCATTTTTGGTTTTCTATGTCTTTTCATGCCAAATCATTTTACCATGTTAATACCTTAGCCAAGTTATGAGTATTCTTCTTCCCAATATGACATATTCCTAATATTTTAATTCTTTAGAATTAGAATTAGGATATAGAATTTGAATTATTGGATGTATGTTCAGCTTTTCAAATCCTGTAAATATTCTGTTCATAATCTGTAGCAATTTATACCTGGGGTTACATATTTCAGTCTTTGAAAAAATGTATGTAAAGTCAAGCTTTTCTCGTGAGAGGTTGTCTAATTCTGTGCTTTATGATGAAAGCCAAGTGTGACAAAGCCAGCAGATAAAATAGACAGAAACACTGAAAGTGGGACAGCGAGAGTGAGAGAGAAAGAGAGAGAGGACTGAAAGGTTGAGGTCCCAAAAGCTTTGCTTTCATCCTGGCACCTATAGATGAGCGTTTTATACACTCTCTGGTATGTTTGTTTGTTTAAGAGGCTAATGCGCTTTAGCTGTGGGACTGGAGTTGTGGATATTTACCCCAAATGCTAATCAAGATAGAACACACTGTTAGAACTGGACCAGGGCCAAGAGAACATGGCATGGATGGATGAATGGACAGAGAGCAAGTGATAGGGGATAGAATGTATGAAAAGAGGGTTATGTTTAGTCTGGGTGAACGTCAGCTCTGAGTTCTGGTGAGCTAGAGAAAGAGAGAGAGCAGGCATTTGAGATGCACTGTGAAAAAAGGGTGTTTTCATAACGCACAGAGAGATCCATTTTCTTGTCTTACAGCTGCTGGACACATAAGACTGTCTGCCCACAAAGAGCTGGTGGCTGAAGCTATGAGATGCCAGCCAAAGTAACATAAGACTCTTTATGTTATAAAAGATCACATTAGCAGAGGCTAATCTTCCTCTCATAAGTGTTCTCTTTTTCAGATGCTCCATGTGTCATGTGAGACATTTGTCAGTTTAATCAGCGTGTGCTGAAGTTCTCTGTCACAGCAGAGACTTCCACTGCCATTCCAAACATCTGCAATGCAGCAGTGCACAGCACACACCCGACTCACAGCAGCCATTGTAAGTGTGTGTGTGTGTGTGTGTGTGTGTGTGTGTGTGTGTGTGTGTGTGTGTGTGTGTGTGTGTGTGTGGGTGTGGGTGTGTGTGTGTGCGGAGGAGTAGATAGACGTCGTTTCTAGGCACTGGGTGATGTTAAAGCAATAAGCCCCAAGAGGCTTTGCATTATACAGCGATTTTATGACAGATAGGGGTGTCTTATTAGCATTGACGCAAAACATGATCAAATCACTGTAACTCACAGACTCGGGTGAGTTATAGTTTTACTTAAAACGCCGGCTACAACAGTATGATAACAGAAACCAATGTTGAATAAATAATGATCAAAATTATTTGGGATTAGACTCCAGCGGTCGGATGTTTGCAGTTTCCAGGCAACATAGCAACTTGGCACACTAATATTGATTTGTGTATTAATATCAATCAAATTCATATTTAGAGTTGGAAAAATATGTATTATAAATCATTAGTGTAAATAGGGCTGCACAAATAATTGCAATAAAATAATGATAATGACATGATCTTGAGCGACAGTCTGTCTGTCTGTCTGTCTGTCAGTCCAGTCAGTCAGTCAGTCAGTCATTCAGTCAGTCAGTCAGTCTGTCTGTCTGTCAGTCTATCAGTCAGTCTATCAGTCAGTCTATCAGTCAGTCTGTTGGTCAGTCGGTCTGTCTGTCAGTCGGTCGGTCGGTCGGTCAGTCAGTCTGTCAGTCAGTCGGTCGGTCGGTCGGTCGGTCATTCAGTCTGTCGGTCGGTCGGTCGGTCAGTCTGTCTGTCAGTCAGTCTGTTAGTCAATCAGTCTGTCTGTCTGTCAGTCAGTCAGTCTGTCAATCAGTCAGTCAGTCTGTCAGTCAGTCTGTCATTCAGTCTGTCAGTCAGTCTGTTAGTCAATCAGTCAGTCTGTTAGTCAATCAGTCAGTCAGTCAGTCAGTCTGTCAGTCAGTCTGTTAGTCAGTCAGTCAGTCAGTCTGTCAGTCAGTCAGTCAGTCAGTCAGTCAGTCTGTCAGTCAGTCTGTCAATCAGTCAGTCAGTCAGTCAGTCAGTCAGTCAGTCAGTCAGTCTGTCAATCAGTCAGTCAGTCAGTCAGTCTGTCAGTCAGTCTGTTAGTCAGTCAGTCAGTCAGTCAGTCTGTTAGTCAATCAGTCAGTCAGTCAGTCAGTCAGTCAGTCTGTTAGTCAATCAGTCAGTCAGTCTGTCAGTCAGTCAGTCTGTCAATCAGTCTGTCAGTCAGTCTGTCAATCAGTCAGTCTGTCAATCAGTCTGTCAGTCAGTCTGTCAATCAGTCTGTCAGTCAGTCTGTTAGTCAATCAGTCAGTCAGTCAGTCAGTCAGTCTGTTAGTCAATCAGTCAGTCAGTCTGTCAGTCAGTCAGTCTGTCAATCAGTCTGTCAGTCAGTCTGTCAATCAGTCAGTCAGTCTGTCAATCAGTCAGTCAGTCTGTCAGTCAGTCAGTCTGTCAATCAGTCTGTCAGTCAGTCTGTTAGTCAATCAGTCAGTCAGTCAGTCAGTCTGTTAGTCAATCAGTCAGTCAGTCTGTCAGTCAGTCAGTCTGTCAATCAGTCTGTCAGTCAGTCTGTCAATCAGTCAGTCTGTCAATCAGTCTGTCAGTCAGTCTGTCAGTCAGTCTGTTAGTCAATCAGTCAGTCAGTCAGTCAGTCAGTCTGTTAGTCAATCAGTCAGTCAGTCTGTCAGTCAGTCAGTCTGTCAATCAGTCTGTCAGTCAGTCTGTCAATCAGTCAGTCAGTCTGTCAGTCAGTCAGTCTGTCAATCAGTCTGTCAGTCAGTCTGTTAGTCAATCAGTCAGTCAGTCAATCTGTTAGTCAGTCAGTCAGTCAGTCAGTCACTCTGTCAGTCAGTGTCAGTCAATCAATTAGTTGTATTATAGTTTACAATAATATTTATGTTGAATAAGATAATACTAGTATGTACCATTTAGGGGTGCACCTTTTTTACTTTTGTACCTTAGGGTACCGCCCCAGTGATACCAATGTACCTTTTTTCTCTAAAAGTTTGAAAAGCAACAATATGAAATGCATCCTAGCACATTATAATACAAATCAAATTCACAACATTTGTCAAAATAATCAAACATTTTTCCAGAATCATCATCATTTTCAGAAATATTATGCACTCTTTCTCTCTCTGTTGGTTAACTCTGCTCTGTATACATAGCGCTGTATCCTTTGGTTTATCAGCTTTGCCTGCATGCCGTCCATCGATTGCCTTTACTCCACTGCATGACTGCAATTGATCGGAATATAAAGCAGGAAGAAGTGTGCTTCACTACAGGGCTACACACGCAGACACGGACACACCGTGATACATATGTACCACACTGGCTGTGGTCAGCCTTTATGTCTGATAGGATGCTGGGTGCTTTACACATTTTATTGTGCAGATAAATGATGTTGCATAAGAGGAGGGGGTGAAGGAGACTTGCTATCTCTATTGAATAACTCAGACTGATGCCGCTATCATCAGCCATGATAAGTGTGTCAGGCTCCTGGGTGTGGTTATCATACAGGTACTGTACAGGATAAGGCAGAACATTCATTTAGCTAGTAACAGTGAGAGCATCATTTCACATGGCAGCTACTGTTTTTTTTTTTATTATTATTGGGAGGATGTGGTCCCATTTGTTTCGTTTTTTGTTGTTGTTGTTGTTGTTGTTGTTTTTTGATGTGATCACATTTATTATTAGCTTAAGGGTTATTTTTTTAAAGGTTGTTTTTAAAAGCTTCTGAGACTTATTGGAGGTCTCAGTTGTTTTTAAAGTAATGTGCTGATCCCCTTGTAAGGGACCCCTTCCTAAAAAAAATAAAAGGCAGCTATACATTTTCTTGTATAAAACGCATATATACTATGCGACATGGAAATGTTATTTAATTAATTAAATTATTATCCCCAGTTTTTATAATTAGCCATTTTTATTGGCATTGTAGTTTTTTTTTTTTTTTTTTTTTTTGCTTGCTCTTCTAAAGCTCTTCTTTTTGTTTTGTTTAACATTATGCAGATTTGTTTTCTTCTACTGAAAAAAAAGTTGTCTATAGAATAGCATGGTTATGATTTCTGACCCAGCATAATTATTCATATTATCAAATATGTTAATTGTATTTCATTAACAAGTGCATACCCCCTAATTTACGTACCCCCTAGCACCCCCTAGCGGTCTCCTGGTGAGGATACTCTGGATATTACATGAATACGACAGTTTGAGATGGTCATATGGATTAAAATCTCCGACATTAGGGGTCTAACTTTGGGATGTTGGAAAATATGAGAACAGTTGAGACATTGCTGTGATCTCTTCTGGAACTAAGATATTAGAGAGGTTATTATTAACATTAATAAAAATAGTTGTTGTTACAAGTACGTTTTTTTTTCCTCAGGACAAACGTCTTTGACAAAAGTCTCCATTGAATTTCATTGCTGTCTCCGAGAAAAAAAAGATGTTAAAGAGATCTCATTTATGATTTCGTCTTCCTATGGGAAAACATTTTTCCAGTTTCCATTGCTTGCTATATTGTTTTACCACTGAATGCCTCTTCCTCTGGTCACATCCATCATTCCTGTCACTTATTCCCTGTGTTTTTCCCTACTGGCCCTGCTCTGTATTTGCACCTTGGCATGGCTGCAGACCAGAACATTGTGCTACAGGGGGACTTGAGGGCTGTTGTAAATGACTGGCTAAAGAAAGAAAGCCTTGAGCTTGTCAGCCAACAGAGGGACCACAAGCACAGAGTGGCCTGCTGAACTAATGACATGGGAGGCGGTCTTCTTTTGGTGAAAAGAAATTGCCATTGACCTTTGCATTTAGATAGAGAGAGAGAGAGAGAGAGAGAGAGAGAGAGAGAGAGAGAGAGAGAGAGAGAGAGAGAGAGAGAGAGATAGTAATACAGCCAGAGAAAGATTGTCAGGATTGTCTGACATTTCTAGTCAACAACAAGTGTTCTGCAATGAGAGAATTCAGATCTATGAGGACAAGGCCGGTGGAGCTTAGCTATTCACTACATTATGTCTATGATAAAACAAATTATTGAAGCTTCAGCTTGTAAACTGTGATCCTTTTTTGAAAAGATTTGTATCATTGAATCTCCGCTGCTGGATTGCTGAAGCTCTGTCAGAGATTTGACATTTTGCCAGATATGAGTATTCATAGATAAGCAGCTATTTTGTTGACAGAACGAGAAGATCTAGTGGCTTAGCTTTACAAATCACTGGACACTGAAAGAGACTCATGGATACTAGGTCCTTACAGAATACTGGAGCTATTTGTCAAAGCCTAACACTGCGGTTGCAGAAGATCTTACAGTGATTATGCTTAATTTAAAATGGCTAGCATTTAAAATGCTTCAAATAGTGGCTAGTAGCTGGTAAAGTTGATAAATGGTTTATGGGCATAATGTTGATTCAAAAATATGATATATTTCATGTACATTTTATAGGGTGAATTCAGGTTTATTGGGAGACTTTTTCCATTTCGTCTCATTGGTTCATTTCAACCAATCAGACCATAAGAGGCGTGATGATCAGGCCACGACCCATCGTTTCTCTATCCGTCATTGTGTTAAACAATGTGTATATGTTTTTTTTTTTTTTTATCCAATGGGTGCAGAACACCATAGTTCATTTATGTAAATGTGTATAGCAAAATAAAGTAAACTTTGACATATTATACCCAACAATTCTTCATACAGTGAACTTCCAGTAAAATTGATACAAATTTGGGATCAAAATTATTCAGACACTTTGACCTGACCATATTTTGCTTAAGTGTTTTTAATTGCTAATGCAACCTTTTACACCACAGACTCAACAAAATAAAGCATTGCTTGGTCAACCTCAGTTGGTATTATCTAATTGTATACTTGAATTTAACAGCTAATTAGTTGATTGTAATCCGTTACATGCCTTTCTATCGAGTTCTTGTCATATTTTATTACCATTTTCTATACTATAGCCAATAAACTGTGATAATGTGAGAAAATGTTGAAGGTGTCTGAATAAACTGAATATATTGTAAGCAAAAGCAAGTGTATATTCTAATTTAGTTTTTGGGAGTTCCGTTCTAATATGACACTATGTCATTTTAATTGAATGGGATAGGGTTAGTAAATGATGACAGAATGGAGATTTTCGGGTGAGCTATCCCTTTAAACTATCATTTCAGTGAGACGCATAAATCATCAGCTAACTCTGAGAGTGTTGTCTGCACTTCTGTCTGTCCCCTGTGCTCTCTGTATTGCTGCTTCTGAGCTAATCGATTCTCTGTGACCTTCACTGTATGTCAAGCCGCCAGGCACTCTGGGGGAATGTCACATCTGAGAGACGGCATCAGTGCTTGGCCCTGGGGAATCCCATCCCTTAACACCCCACACCTGCCTCAGCCCACGGAAATAAACTAAGACAGAGGGGATGTCAGGGTCTGAGTAGATTTCCAATCTCTTAGACACTTGGCCCCATCTCACCTCCTGATAGAAGAAACTGACAGTTAGGAGGAAACCAGCCTCTGTGAATCCCAAAGAAAGGATTCAGTAATGAAGCTGATGGGCTACTAAGCTCTTATCAATATCATCAGTGTTCTGAAGGATGACTAATAGAGATCTTGTCCACTGCACAACCCTTTTTGCTTTGAACACAAAGCACAAGCACTTTGCATTGATTTCAACAGCAGTTTGTCAAAAGGTCTGGCAATGCACCCAGATGCAATTATTGGAAAATGATTTGAGTTTTTATTAAAAACATTTATAGTTTTATTTATTAAGGTTCTAAGACCCACCTCGGGGGCGTTCTATCACCTGGCGCCCTGAACCCATGCCAAATTAGCCTCAGAAGACCTGGTGAATATATTGAAAATTAATGAGGTTGAATATATAATCACCCACAGCTGATACCTGATACTCAGAGTTATTAGTGACTGCAAAAGAATCATGCAAAATTAACAATCATTTTGTTGATTATTTATTTATAAATAATTGCAAGAGTGCAATTCATTTCAACGCTGTCTCCTACTCCGCAGTCATTATCTGCAGTTGTGGGATTTTCTAACCAAATATTGGTATCTTGTAAATAATTTGTTTAATTGACACTTATAAGGATAATTTGAATTAATGCAAAGAAACAAGTCAAGTCAAATTTATTTGTGTAGCACTTTTTGCATTGTTTCAGAACAGCTTTACAGAAAATCATCATGCTTATGTTTATAATATCCTAATATCATCATGCCTTGATGCCTAGCAACTGTTGAGATTTGCTGTTTGGTATGTATTGCTTTATGTGAGTATACTGTATTTAAGTGAATTAAGTTGTATGTACTGTATCAAATTTTAGATATATTACTGGGTAAAATATAACAATATACTGTAGTTAAAAATGTTCAATGATAGATAATCAAGCCGTTGAGATTTACAATTGAAATTCCAATATGGGTAAAATTTTACACTATATTTCCAACTTTAAAGGGGTACTTAAGCACTGGGAAGATGAATCTGTATTTAAACTAGGTCATTAATGTAGTAGAAATATTTTTTTTATTTGGTGCTTTCTAGACTGAGAAAAGACCAATTCCCAGAATGCTTTGCTGCCCTACGAGGCCACTCCCAAAGCCACCGCTAATGAATCACTGGATCACTTTCACTTTCCCACGGCGACCGTGTTCATTTTCATAAAATCAGTTCAGTTAGAGAGCAGATACTACAATGTACTACAAGTGTCTGTTCAATATGTGATTTAGCCGCTGAGGGAGTGTCACACAGCATAGACGCTGCAGGAGTCAAATTACATAAATTTGTGATGAGAGCTGAGGTAAACGCGACTGCATTCGCAGCAGATTCACAGCGTATGTTCAGTCCGGCGCGTTTTCAGTCCATGCCTTTGGAAGATTAACTTTCAAAGGAATTAATTTTCAAAGTTAAAACACTTACTTTGCTCCGCCGTCTGCACCGTTTCCATGAATGCCTGAGGCTGCAGCTGTGAGCTGAGCTGTGAGTGTGATCTCCCATCCCCCATGCGCGAGTTGAAAACATGCGGAAATGGCTCCCTCTGCTGGCTGTAGTCTTTAGCCTCTGGCCAAAAATTCCTCCGATTACGCAAATATCGTCAATTTTTCCAGAAATGAAATGCATAAATCTGTTGTCTCAGGGGGATATGAGGGGGGGAAGCACAATCATTCGAATATACTCCAGGGTTTCTACTGATACAAAGCCATATGCTAATCGCTGAAGTAACCCTTTAAATATATTGCTGAGAAATATTTTAGTTTAGATTTTGCAATGATATTAACAACCAAGCAATTGAGATTGCTATATCACTTGTTGTGAGTGCACTGTATGTACACTTACCTAAAGGATTATTAGGAACACCCGTTCAATTTCTCATTAATGCAATTATCTTATCAACCTATCACATGGCAGTTGCTTCAATGCATTTAGGGGTGTGTCCCTGTTCAAGACAATCTCCTGAACTCCAAACTGAATGTCAGAATGGGAATGAAAGGTTATTTAAGCAATTTTGAGCATGGCATGGTTGTTGGTGCCAGACGGGCCGGTCTGAGTATTTCACAATCTGCTCAGTTACTGGGATTTTCACACACAACCATTTCTAGGGTTTACAAAGAATGGTGTGAAAAGGGAAAAACATCCAGTATGCGGCAGTCTTGTGGGCGAAAATGCCTTGTTGATGCTAGAGGTCAGAGGCGAATGGGCCGGCTGATTCAAGCTGATAGAAGAGCAACTTTGACTGAAATAACCACTTGTTACTACCAAGGTATGCAGCAAAGTATTTGTGAAGCCACAACACTCACAACCTTGAGGAGGATGGGCTACAACAGCAGAAGACCCCACCGGGTACCACTCATCTCCACTACAAATAGGAAAAAAGAGGCTACAATTTGCATAAGCTCACCAAAATTGGACAGTTGAACCCTAGAAAAATGTGTCCTGGTCTCATGAGTCTCAATTTTTGAGACTCAGAATTTGGCGTAAACAAAATGAGAACATGGATACATCATCCCTTGTTACCACTCTGTAGACTGGTGGTGGTGGTGTAATGGTGTGGCGATGTTTTCTTGGCACCCCTTAGTGCCAGTTGGGCATCTGACCATGTCCCTTTATGACCACCATGTACCCATCCTCTGATGGCTACTTCCAGCAGGATAATGCACCATGTCACAAGACTTGAATCATTTTAAATTGGTTTCTTGAACATGACAATGAGTTCACTGTACTAGAATGGCCCCCACAGTCACCATATCTCAACCCAATAGAGCATTTTTTGGGATATGGTGGAACAGGAGCTTCTTGCCCTGGATGTGCATCCCACAAATCTCCCATCTTCAAGCTGCTATCATATCAATTAGGGCCAACATTTCTTAAGAATGCTTTCAGCACCTTGTTGAACCGTAAGGCAGTTCTGAAGGTGAAAGGGAGTCAAACACAGTATTAGTATGTTGTTCCTTATAATCCTTTAGGTAAGTGTATGTGGATAAGGTTGAATAAACTTACAGTAGTGGTAGTTTGGGTTTATGAATTCATTATGTGGTGATATTGAGAATTATGGAACCTGGAAGTTTTGTTCAAATCAGGATTCAAATTTTGATAATTTTGCCATCCTTTAAGCACTTAATTAATTTGTCATGGAATTATCAATGTCAAACAATGAAATGTTCTTTATTTTCTGTGTATTTAATATTTAAGGTAATTTGAAATGTTAGGAATTATACATTTATATATACGGAGGGAAGAAATTAACATAATAATCATCCAACACTCACTTGAACAAGCCCTAACTATCAACTCTGTAGTAGATATAAATGTCCAAACTATAGTGAAAGCAATATTTATAGCACGGTAACAGGATCAGCAGTTTAAGACATCAAATTCGTAAGCACATAACACAAGAACAGTCTTTAAATACAAACAAGACTTTATTGGTTATTATAACACTAATATCTAACACATAAACACACACACACACACACACACACACACACACACACACACACACACACACACACACACACACACACACACACACGCAATTCACACAAGTTGCAGAAAGAAAGAAAGTAAGGAAAGAATTAGTTTTAAGAGAGTGAAATGAAATCCCAAGTTTCTGGCACGATATGCACTTTATCTGACCTGAATGAATGCAGAGCAATATAATTAACTCAACACTTTTGCCATTTCTTAGGCAGGGTTATTCAATTGTATATCACTGCATTATTTTAGCTAGTTGTTTACTGAAGCTTTGCGGTGAAACTTAACTTAGACAACATGACTCTGAAATGGAAAATAAACTAAGTTAAAATATATAAATAAGGGAGATGAGAGTAGTAGGATAGTCAATTATACACATTATAGTCAAATGTGTGAATTACAGACATTATGTACTGAAATTGTTTGATTACAAGTCCGTCTAGCATCATTTTAGAATGATCTGAATGATTTTGATATGTAAAGGTATTGGATTTGTAGAGGATTTCAGTCCTGTGTTTAAGAGCTTCTGTTAGACACTCTGATGTAAGAAATACAACAACAACAACAAAATCCAAAAGCGAGTGAAACCAGTTATTAAAGTTCAATAAGTGTAGATTGTGCTGGTCTTCTCAAATGACTGCTGAATAGTGGCTCAGTAACACAAGGGCGCAATGGGCAATGGTGATCCGTAAAGATCCAGAATAAATCCAGAACAGAACCTTCAAAGACTCAGAAAACAGAGAGCAGACAAGCTCCAGACGAAGACACAGGAGAGCCTGAAACGATCTGACAAACAGGACAGGCTCACACAGACATTTAACAGGACGCTACATGAGAAACAGCCGGCGTTGATCAGCTAATCAGACGCAATAATTAGTAACGCCCACATGCTCATACACACAGCGCAAGGGCAAGTCCGTGAACCATGACAGCTCAGTCAAACAGAGGGCTTTGGAAACACTGTCCGTTTTGGATCTCTGTCTTGGTGGTTAAACAATCCTTGGTGTTACCTCATGGTTTTCATTGTGAGACTCAAGATGTGCCATCTCCGAATCAATCTGTCATATTAAATTTGACATCCGAGTATCCGTTCTTTAGTTGGGACTTGGGACCATAACTCACAAGTGTGCATGGTCTTAAAATATTACAAAATGGCATGATCTTTTGTTTTTTGGTCCTGGATTGTTGATTTAGACTCTATGGAATTTTTAGTTTGAAAGAGTCATTTCGGTCTGATTCCCTCTCAGTTCCTACAAATACTAACGTCAGTCAAAGTTTCTAGGGCATATTGGCATACTGTTTGCAAATATTCAGCAGGTACGGGCTTGCATGTGTGGATTATAATAAGTGCAAGGTTACCTTGTTATGTTGGCTTTAGCAAAGTGAACTTGGCATCATTAATCACAATGAAGTCTTTTTTCCCCAAATAATAGACTCCTGTATTAATTCTAAGAAGACAGAGTAATTACTTCATTGTTCTCATCTATCATTCTTCAGTAATGCATCAGGAGCAAACCAAATTCACGTGCACTGTACAACATTTACAAGTATTTGTATATATAGTAACAAGGTGAAATGTGTTTTTAGAGAGGTGTGGATAAAGCCTCTTGCATTATCTGGTGGTTATGTGGCCATCTTTTGAAATAGGTTTTTTTTTTTTTTTTTTTCATATGAACAGATGTCATAGTCTTAGATTATAAATTATTGTGGAAGTGTTGAAAGCCATTGATTTGAATGATAATGAAGCCAAAAGACTTCAGATCGAGCCCCATGTACTACTTCTTGGCAATGCTAAATGGTTTAATCTGAATAGAAAGCTGATTGATTGTGTTCAAAAACCTATAGTAATCGTGTAAATTAAAATGTAGTCCGATGTGATTAAAGGCTATAGAAATACAAAATAAATGCAATAGAGGATTGTTAAGCTAGTAAACATTTAAATGATGTTAGCATTGCCATCTTTGGGTGAATAACCCCTTAACTCACCCTCATGTCATTGCGAACCTGTATAACTTTCTTTCTTTTGTGTGATATTATGAAGGATGTTTTTAAAAAAAAAAACATGTAAGTGGGGTCAAAAACAAGATACAACTTTGGATAAAAAAGAACAAAAAAATCACTGATGGATTTTTCAAAATATATTTTGTTGTGTAGAAGAAAGGTTTGAAATGAGATGTGGTTTATTACCCCTTAATTTTAACTTAACTTAATTATTGACAACCAATATGTGGCATTATCCTCCAAAAACGATGGCATTTTAGTGACTTGCTTGTGTAACATTTTACTCACCTAGCTGACATATTTGTTCTCTTTATCTGTTACATGACATAATTTTTCCTTTTCTTTTTATCCTTCAGCATCACCAACTCTTCCGCCTTTGAAATCAGAGCATTTTAAGCCGTGTCAGGAGAAAGACCTGGCATATTGCCTGAATGACGGGGAGTGCTTTGTCATCGAGACCCTGAGCGGCCCACACAAACACTGCAGGTATGACTGCACTTCCTGTTTCTGCATTGGTCTGTCTACTGTTCGCTCAAGAAATAAATGGAATCACTATGGTTTCAGTCTCTCTCTCTTTCTCTTTCTCTCTCTCTCTCTTTCTCTCTCTCTCTCTCTCTCTCTCTCTCTCTCTCTCTCTCTCTCTCTCTCTCTCTCTCTCTCTCTCTCTCTCTCTCTTCACCCTTTTCTTTCCCTCTCTCCTCTTCCGCATCCTTTTTCTACTCTTGTGTCTCATTTTCTACTCTCGTGTCTTCCTCTCTGGGACTCTCGCTCTTGCATGAAGCTCTTAGTCATGCTAACGATGACAGCTTTGTCATAGCCTGAGAGCTGTCTAAGGTCCCTTCTCTGCTAATTAAAAGTGGCACTTTGCAGAAGTTCATTAGAGGTTTGTTTCGACTCTGTGGGCTTTTTTTCCAAGGTTGAAAATAGGATTCACAAGATGGAGGCAGAGAATTTCTGACACTGACGTGTTCACCTTTTGTACGCAGCATGAGCACCATTTCAAATAACATTTCCTGGATGTGAGGGTTCACTGCCATAGGTTTTGCATGAGCAGTCTTTTCCTCATTTGCCTAATGGAACACAGAGACATTGCATGTTTGAAACCGAAGAGCCAAGAATGAGCAGAAGCCATGTGTCCTCATTTTAATCAGTGGTAATTGGTGGTGTTGTTTTAGGTGGCCCATTTATTTGACTGAAGCTTAGCTAGTTCAAATGTTCTGGCTCTGATTAATTCCCAGAACTACTCTTCCTTCCCAACTTAAAGCCAAGGACATCGATGCATCTGTCTGTTCCTCAAAAGCAAGGTTGTGATGCTCTCAATGGATCAATTCACTGGAGAATATGGATTTTATAGAAAGGATAAACCTACTAAAACCATTTACATTGCCGCACTTTCAGAACATTTGAATCATCCACATAAAGCTAAGTATACAGTATAGTTTGCGCTGAATGCCGCTCTTTGTTGATATATAAAGTAGTTTGCATGCATGAATGGTTTATGGTTGTATAGAACTAGGCTTTTAGCCTTGAAACAACTGAAACAGGATGTGACAATAGTTGTGCTATAAGATGTGTTTGAAATCTACATGAACAGCATATTTTCATTTTTTTGAGACACCATCAGTTATAGCGCTGTTTCCTAGAGACCATCCCTAATCTTTCATTCAAAGAGTGTCTTATTATTTTTATTAATAGATTTATTATGTTTGGTAAGTCCACCTTGTCTGTCTATCACCCAATCTCAGTCTTGGTCTGGGGAGTCTGCCCTGTATTTTTAATGCAAAAAAGGCGAGATCAAGGGGAATAGTTCAAAGGACTCTGTACACAATTGGAAAGTCCATCAACCAATCAGACCAATGATCCATCACTCTATCCGTCACTGTCCCTGCGTCTCAATCAGCTCCCTAGTTCACTAGTCAGGGCACTGATCAGGACATAAGTCAATGGGCTGACTCCCTGATCAGTGCCCTGACTAGTGAACTAGGCAGCTGATTGAGACGCACCCAGAGTTAAACCTGCTAATAGTGTAAGACGGTTTGTGATTGGTCCCTGCAAATTTGTAACAAAAGCGGGATAGAAATATGTACAGGTTTCCAGCCTGAGCTGCAGGGCGAAATCAAATCGCCAGCTGATCGGGCTGGGTTTACCCAGTCTAAAGTCCACCCTGATTATTTTTAGATATTTATTAAATAATGTACCATTATTTAGTCATGTCTAAATAGAAATCATTGCTGCCTTTTTCAGACTGCCTAATCTAGCACAGTCTGACAGTGTAGTTTTTTATTTATTATTAAATTTAAAATTAGATATGCAAGACTGCATCACAAATCAAATTTCTATAACCCATTATGCATTTTACATTAGATGGCTGTGTTGCATTTTACATTTACTGGCTCTCATTGAGCACAAAGCATTATGCTTGAACTAGACAACCAGTCACTTTCACTCAATTTGCTGAAGTGCTGTCACTGTAAGGGTACCACTGTGTCCAAATATAAAAGCTAAGCTAAATACCATGTATGCACAGTGTGCTTTAACCATATAGGAGTCTATGGTGCAACTGACTATCATGGCATAGAGCCAGAGTCCAAAATGAACAGCCACAAAATGTCACATTTAAGTAAAAAAAAAAAAAACGTCTTGAAACATGGAACATTGCTACATTGTCTAAATCAGAGGTTCTCACCGAGAAAGCCTGAACAAACGACTAAGCCGGTCTCAAGATGACTTTGAATTATTTAAAATAAGAAAAAATAAGTGTAAAATAAGCTAAAAACAAAAATCTAAATTATTATTAGTAGTAATATTAATAATATTATTTATAATAAATATATAACAACACATTTTGTTGTGGACAATAATCCACAGGTCTAAATTGAACTGAAAAAACATTGACATTGACATTGATAATTATTTTCTTTTTTTAATTACCATCATAAAATAATCTAGTAAAGATTTGGAAGAAAATGCTGCTGCAATTTGGAAGCTAAAGAGTCAGTGGCTTAAATTATGATTTCGCCATTTTGTGTTATTTTTATTAAACAATTTCATGTGTTTAATAGATTTTCTTTTAAATATTCATTTAGTTAGCCTACCTAAACAGCGTAGACAAAACATTGTTTGCGGTTAGCCAGAGTTTAGCAGACAGATGGAAAGAGAGTCACAACTGTTTTAAAATAAGGACAAGATGGCAACTGGTACATACTGCTCACTACGAGCATAACAAATTATTAAAATAACTGTTTGTGCATGTGTGAAAAAAAAAAGCATGGCAGGTAAAGAATCCTGTTTACTTGACAGCACCAAGTAAAACAACCCCTTTGTGTCTGTTGACCTAGATCCATAGTGTGTGTGGATTCTCCATTGAGCTGCCTCATCTGGTCTATAAACAGGAACAGGGGGATGTTAGGGCTTACACCAATGTGATTACATTGTGTGCATGGTTGTGCATCATAACCCAGAAACCCACCCATGTGTTTGAGCACCTTGTGACACAAGTTGACAAATCCCATGTACGCTATTTCATTTTAAACCTATACATATTTACTTATTTACAACGTAATGTTCGTCACGCAGTTAGATGATCTTAGAAGTCAGGAGTTGATCTCAATCACAGAGAATCTACAAGCACCTGTAACCCTGGTAGGAGGACATTTCTATTGTAACTCTATAACCCAATTTTGCTTCTCTGTGATCAGGCTATTTTAAGCAGTAAAACTTTTAAGCCGTTAAAAGTTTTTAGTGATCCAGTAATCAAATTCATTTAAACAGTTTAAAAGAAGACCAGGCTGATTACATCAGACATATCAGAGAGAATAGAGACTCGTGTTGCGTTTAGACGTAATTTGGCCACAGTGCCAAAACTGTATTTATGTTTTTGAACTTCGTAATAAAATGGACATAATTTGAAATCTTAGACTTTGTTTTATATTAATAGTAACAAAGCACAAACGTTTTGCAATTAATTGGATAGGAGCCATGCTACAAAGTTCTGTTTATTCATCAACTAAAAACAGGATGATTAGTAAAAATGAGAATTGATTAAAATGGAGAAAACTTTTTTTTAATTTTTTTACCCAGCCCTAATATATGTATATAACGGTCTGTTCTGGTCCTCAAATCTGATTGGCGAGAGGCTTTCCAGGAGTGCTGATTTATCACCAGTATCAGATCTTGTAATGTTTGCTGTTTGTATCACTTCACTTTGTCTCTCCACATTCTAGATAGCAATCTTTTCTCCCTGCTAGAAAGGAGAAAACCCACTATAATGTTTGAAATACTACTGTTGATGTGTCACAAAATGTAGTTTTGAGAGTTTTTCATGTGGTCGATAAAACCAACAATATCAAATCGCTTAGATCAGATGAATCTTAACGTTAGAAATATTAAATATATAGCAGATCCGACCCTGGACGCTGAATCCCAGAAGACATTCTGTGTTGTGTGGCATCCTAACCCAGTCAGCAGAGCTTGTCTAATATCACAAACCGGTTAACAGCAAGTTGTCTTATACCATAATATCATTTTGTCTGGTACTGAAAACTTTATTAACAGTCTTTTAATTAGCCTGAGAGTTTGACTAAGATAAGAATCAGGAGACACCTATAAAAAAAGAGTTTATCAAAAAATCTTAGTTGCATATGTTTTAATGTTCAGACATTATCTGACCAGTACAAATCCAAAACAGTGTTATACCAAAGCAAAACACTGATGTAGCACCTTACCCTGGTTGTTGTAAGCCTAAACTTGAGATAAACTGTAAACTTGTCTCTCAAATTTGATTGGTTCAACAACAATTTTCCAGAATTATGTACTTGGTGAAATCACCTTCACCAGCCATATTGCACTCTTGCTTTTGTGATATTGCATATATAAGCACAATACATAAAGTGAAAAATCATATTTCAGGTTTAAGTTTATGTATTTTCTTTGTTTTAATGTTATCACTAAGTTCTTTTAAAGATTATTACCACTATTATTAGTAACCTTTTATTGTTAATTTATATGTATAATGTATTTATACCATTTGTATTGTTTTTATTTTTATTTTTATTTCATTCTCGTAGTTAATGTTTGCTGCCTTGTAAATTGCACTGTCCACTTCTCTCTGTGTATCAAATTCAGCTTGTGATCCCTCCCAGAGCATCAGTAAGAGCAGAAAGCTGGTCTGTCTGAAGCTGAATTGTTTATATTGCCTCTGTTTCTTTACCTGCGGGAATAGTCTCTTTATGATTCACTGTCTTGTCTTTCTACTACCTCTTGGAAAACCCGACAAAAAAAAAAAAAAAAAAACCTCACCTGGGCTATCACTATAAGATTTTAGAGACATAAAAACACAATCTGCCCAGGTCCTCTGTAAAGAAAAGAATCTGTGAAATTTACAGTAACAAACGGCAGCTGTGGTTGCCAGAAATTTACAGAAAAAACATAGCAACATTCTAGGTTTAGCAGAAACCTTTATTTACAATATTATAACATATTTAATTAACTGATATTATGGTAACATGCCAACCTATTATAGTATTAATATCGGTTTTGTACCATTGTAATACACTGACAACCACCAAAAAAGGTAGTGATGAGAGAGTCAAATAAAAGCTCATCACAAGCAGCTTTTCCACATGCTGAGAAAGCTTGAAACCCCTGTAGTGTTTCATGCTGTAAGCCAGACTGGGGTACGTGAGGTAACAGTATGTGAACAAAATCCTAAGTTTTGTCATTCATTGATTCTACCCCACCTTAAAATACCATTAAAACCGAGCATATTTCTTAATAGGCAAATTGCCGCCTATAGTGTAAAGAGAGGAAAATGGTAGTGCTGTAAAAGGTCAACTATATGACATCCAATCAAATTACCCCATCTTTTGCTGTCCAAACTGACTGCATCCGCACAAGCACTGCATCTGATAGGTTGTGTGGAGAATCCTAGCATATTACAGCTGTTCTCCACAATGTACCTTTGTACAAGTGGGGTTTTAGCAGTTAATGTTGGTAATATACTATGAACAATATGACCGATTTTAACAAGTTAAACCACCAGTTAAACAAGTAAAAAGCTATTATTAAGTATATTTTGAACATATTATTGTCAGTATTGCTTGCTCTATCAATAATTCAATAACCAATTCATTAAAGGTGGGGTAAGTGCTTTCTGGTAACGATGTTGATATTTCAAATCACCAAAAAAAATACGCCCCTATTTTGTTACTTCCGCCCAACACATACAGTACGTAACCCAGGCAACGACTATGGCGGTATCTGTGTGTTACTATGGAATCCAGGTTGAATGTTCAATGAAAAAGTCATCCCTTTTGGTCCCAAAAACACAGACAGTCCAACTAACGACATATTACAATTATGACAAGATTAGAGGGATTGTCATAGCTAAAGTGAACGACAATATGGTCACAAATGGACAAACAAGCGAACGTTACATGAACATTTTCAAGCAAAGGCCAGCATATTTTAGTTCTGTGTAACAAAACAAAATCAATGTTACTCGCCTATCGAGAAGAAATAAAGCAACCTTGGCCTTCACTTCTTCAGTTATCTCCAGCATTGGAAAGCTCATACTTTTTGCCTGATTGTAAGCCGCCTTTTATTCCACAGACACCTTCCACATTTGTTTTTAATCTGCCATCTTTCTTTCTTTCATTGCTCAGCTAATGTCCGTCCTGTGTCATGTCTTTTGAATAATGACGTGCACTGAGCGCTCTCTTCTCCCAGTCATTAGTAGACACGCCCCTTACTGCTGATTGGCTATCAGTTTATGGTACTCGGCCCAAGTCACATTTCTAAAGCAGTTAGTTCTAAAGCAGAAACCAAATCTTCCATCATGTCTGTCAGCTCTTCGCTCTCGTGATCAATTGTTTAGTGTTTGTGCTGCGACTCTTGCTCGGCTCACACTGTATTGAGCTGACACGTTCAGTTTATAATTATAGTGTCTGTTCTCTAACTGAATTAAATTATTTTATTACTATAAAAATGTAAACGATGGTGGGGCTGGTGCCGCGGTGGTATGGGGGCTGGTGCCGCAAGTGAGGTAACCGGTGTTTTGCGGTGCCGTGGTGGGCAATTGATCTAGTAAATCGCCTAAACCCCGGTAACACCGGCAAAATAAAAATGGATCTCAGTACACTTTCGAACTGACTCTGGTACGGTTCAAATTATATATGAACGCAACACGGCCCAAAGACATGTAAACTAACCAAACTCAGGAAAATGAGACCCTAAAAAGGACACATGGCTCACACATACTTGTTTTTTTTTTTCTTGTCACAGACGTGATGTTGCGATCACAGTTCTTTCAGGCAAAACCGTGTCTCCTCGCAGCAGATCTTTGTTTGTGTGTGTGATGGAGGAATTTCTGTCGCTGTCCTGCCGCTTCACACATTTTATAAGCTCTTCATGAGTTCTCAGCTGGTCAAAATACCATCATATGCAGGCTATGCATATACAACGAGCACATTTATCCCAACACACAGCATTGTTTTGGATGCTCAGTAAGTTCAGCCTCCAAATAGGCAATACATCTGACCAATCAGTTTGTGAGTGTATCCCAATGCCTTTAGGTTCGGTATCTTTACGTTTGGTGATACAAATGCCAATCTGAATGCTGATCAGACAAGGACTAACTGTTTTTTGTTTTTAATGGTCCGGACCAAACTAACTGAACGACAAATGTGAACACACCCTAAGACAGTAACTTATACTGGCAATTGTTTGTTTAATATTTAAAAGTATTATGTTTTTAACATCATTGCATATTTCCCCATTTAACTTTTTTTTGAACATTGAATATTTATTTTATAAAGGTTTTATTAAGGTAAAAATGCACCTGAAAGTCAATTTAAAGGGGCAAATATTATCCCTTAATGGAAAAGGTGTGAATCAGTTTAAGTGGGACAGAGGGGGTAGACAGAAGGATGTTAAATGCCACAGGTGATGGCACTCTAAAATATCAAGGAACAACTACTGAAAGTCATTGTTGCCAGCTATTATTGTACAGCTACTAGTGTTAAAAACGTAATTACCAAAAGTCTGTGAATACCAAATAAGTTCTCATGTAAATGTAGGTGGGATCACATGAGTCATGTATTCATGTGTTTGTCTGTCACGAATCTGTCAAGTTGTTTTTGCACCTTAGTTTCAATACATGGAATGGATTAAATGTTGTTGTTTTTCACTCTAGGCAAAACTTTTCATTTTGAAAGTTACAGTGTTTTTTATTGTGAAAATGAAAAAAGAAGTATAAATACATGCCTGCAAACTAGTCGCTTTTCTGCCAAATTGGCCGTCTTGAATCAAAATATGCAATTTATGTGAATTAGGGGGGTGGGGGTGGGGGTGTAAAGTTGAACGCTTTTATAACTTCACAATAATAATTGGAAATGTGCTCTTTTCCTATAGACTGTATTGATATCTCTCGAGCTGTCGCAATCTTTTTTGGTGCTCTAATGTGGCGTGACCTATTTTTTAACTGTCTATGGGCGTGACATTCACAGATCACTGTAGCCCTTAGTTCAAGCAAACGGCAGCGCGGCGCGCACGACATGAACCAATCACCTCCGCTTTACAACACGGAAAAAATCATGAATTTTTGAGAGCCAGGGCTGTCTGTAAGGGCTCGACATTTATCTTTTTCTTGGACAAATGAAAGAGAGTTTTACTTTCCCAACCGGACAAATAAAATATTAAAATAACCAAAAAGCGAGAATGAATCAGATTTTTTTATTTAATTTTATTATATTCAATGTAAACAGCAATTGATATAATGTCTGGTAACAAAATTGTGTTGAGGCTCGCACTGCCTGTCTCTCTGTCAGAGACATTCGTGGAGAAATTCATATTAGACTCAAACTACTTTTTTGTTCTATTTCACCAATTATTTCATCAATGAAAATAGTTCCTAAGGAAAGCAAGACTCAGCGTGGTGTTTTGTACTGAATGATTCAGCATTTTGAATGAATCATTTGAATGAACGACTCATTGGGCCCTATCTTGCACCCAGCGCAATTTACTTTGTACACCGACGCATGTGTCATTCCTATTTTGCATCCGCGCAAAGCGCGCTTTTCCCTCCACAGAAGCACGTTGCTAAACTAGTGAATGAACTTGCGCTCCCTGGGCGGTTCAGCGCAAAAAAGGAGGCGTGTTCCTGCACAAACAATCCCTGGTGCTATTTTGCTGTTCCATTAAACAGTTGCGCCTCTGACCAGAAAAAACCTGGTCTAAAGTCAGTGGCGCGTTGCGCGTTGTTCATTATGCTATTTTAAGGGCGCATGCTTGACCATAATGTATAGCGTGCACAACGCGCATACACTTTGCTCATGAAATCTACACAGATGCAACAGTTATTTTTGCAAATCATAAATTGTTACACTAAAAAAAATATTAACACATTGTGGTGTGCCACGAAGATGTGAAAAAATAGACATAAATCTAGCTTACAAATTATTCAGGCTTATTGTAGTAATTAAGGATTAGACCTGTTTGCCCAATAGTGGCAAGACATATATGTCTATAAGGACATCTGACAAATTGGTTTGTCCGTCAAGAACCAGGAAAAAAAAATTAAAAACTAAAAAACTGTTTAACCGACGCTATTTTGGGTGGGTTTCTCCCATCCCCATACAACATAACTTCTCTGTCTTTCACTCCCTTACAAAAGGAAAATAAATTTACCAATATATTACTTGAAATATATTTTAACGTATTGTAAATATATGGAATAATATATTGATGATATTATAAAATATATTATATATTCATGTAATATATTGCAAAATATACAAATGATTGCCACTTTCAATATATTGCAATATATTGAAAGATATAAATATTAATTCCCATATATGTGAATATATTGCCTAATGTATTGCATGAAATTTTCCAATATACAGCAATATTTCGTAAGGGCTGCTCTTACAAGAATGTGCGCCTGGTAAATACGCCATAATAATAGCAATCCATAATGGAACTTGCGCATCTGCTTTTAAAGGGAATGTTGGATGCCGCTCTGATTGGTTTATTCACGTTACGCCCAAACCACACCTATGACTAATGAAGCTACTTCAGACCAACCCATTTTAGATTTGCGCCGGGCGCAAGAGCCATTTATCCCGCCGGGAAAATAGCAACAGCGCCGAGACCCGCCCACAAAGTTACTTGCACTTCGCGCTTTGACACTTGCGTTTCAGATCGTTAAAATAGGGCCCAATGACTCGCTCATTAAGACTCGCCCACCTATTGGCAGTTTAGTTTCATGTTTAAAAGTATCTTTTTTTTTTTTTTTTTTTGTATAACATTTGAACATCAATCTCAACATTATTTATGGGCTGAAGTTGATCAATATCAAATCAAATTGTGAAATTTGTAACAATGCCCAGCGCTGTAGTGTAAATGTTTTTTGCTTGAAGCAAATCTTACCTTTTACCTTTATTTTCTTGTCAGAGTGCACCAAAATGCTTCGTTTGCATGTTAAAAACACAAAAAATTCTACTGGGAGGCAATGCCCCAGATCCCACTAAAAGTATTTAATTCAGAAATGTCACCTTTTTTACCACTTGTCAGTTTGCAGGTATGATAAATAAAAGAACAATAGGGGAGGTGAAATGAAAGAAAATCTGTCAATCAGCCAAGCTGGCACTGCCTGCCAAAGCCTTACTAAGTCACTGCTTGCTTATCCTATATTGGAGGTCGGCATTGGATATCTCCTCCGCTGCTTGGTAGCTGTAAGAGCTTGACTCTTGTTAGTGTTGAAAAGGTAAGCCTCCACTGCCACAACAACACTGCAACCAATCCCACCTGTCAGTGTGCCACCACATGGGGCTGGAACACGAGTTGAGACCTCACGAAAGCCCCCTGCCAATATCACTGCAGCTGAAGTGCCATGTGTACACTGCTAACGGCCGCTGGTCTGAGAGGACTGTTGGGAGAGAGCGAGATCGTGAGATTAATTTCAATAGGCTGTGATGTTGTACGATTTTAAATTGGATGTGAATTTTGTGGTTACAGCTTATAGCCTGAAGCTATGATGCAAATATAGGGAGCATTTGCAATGGGTTTTGTCAGGGGAGGGATTATGAATGCATGCAAAGCAGATTTATTGTCAAATATGCAGACAAACATTGTCTCATGAATAAGCAGAGAGAGAGAGAGAGAAACAGAAATGGATGTATTATTGAGTAAGCTTGTGATACTGATTTTATTGTTAAAACATCACAACTCATCATATGAAACAAAATGCCTGCCGCTGAAAGTATAGAATCAATGAGAGGAAAATCCACAAAGATGGAAGCCATTTTCGTGTCTCTATCTTCCAATTTGCAATTCATTGATCCGGAACAGTGAGAGTTGGCGCTCCCCAGACATTATTAAAGGCTTTTCTCTAGTCTTTGGTCCAGTTCACCGACAAGTAGCCCATTTTACTAGACCGAGGAACATTACATCTAAAAGTGGATCTTTGGGTCTGATAAGGATGAACAGCAAGAAAAAAAAAAGAAAAAAAGCAATGCTAAATGCAACTAACCATACACACATGCACATTTGGGATGGCAAAATACATTAGGACAGCGTTTCGCAACCGGGGTGCCGTCTGCCGTGAGCAGGGGTGCCGTGTAAAAGGTGCCGGCACGCACTTGCACCGCGGTTCATCTCACATCTGATGACGCATCTTTAATATGGGTTGTAACTTGAAATAATGCTTTATGTATGTTTCTGTTGATGGATGCACGCAACGATAATAAAAGAAAAAAGTGGGCAAAACACTCAAAAAAAATCTCTGTTTGTAAACTTTGTGTTCAATGCACGCGAGAGCTGCTGTATGACCAGTCATTTTCGCCATCATCACCCGGGTATATTCGCCAAAAGAGGTGAATGAGAACTCACGAAAAAATGAGTTCTCTTTCAAGTCTTACGCTTAAACGGACAAACTCACACAAAAAGTATGTCAAGATCCACCCTGATGACTATCCTATAGCAGACATAGTCTGTATGCCTTAAGTGAACTTTATACAGTCGAGAAAGACAACGCATATCCCTGCATTAGGTCTTAAAGGGGCAGTAACCTTTACTGCTGTCTGTTTAATGTCAAAAAAAGATAAGGAAATAGCTCACTGCTCTTGATTGAATAGCTTTTGTAATTTTAATAAGGATTATTTTTTAATTTTAACAGTTAAATATGCAGTTATTTCACATGTGATTATTTATTCAAATTCTCTACCTAAAAACTAATGTTAGACCTACAGAAAAACCTGAAAAGCATTGTTTATTTTATTAGTATCTTTGTTCAATAGTATTTATTTGTGCTGCTGCTTGTATTTAAGTTTTGTTTTTATTTTCTTTATTTTTATTTGACATTATCCTTTTTTTACCTGAACATAGCAAATATCGAACCGTACTGAAACCATGAACCTAAAAACGTGATACAAACTGAACCATGAGCAATCGTAGCGTACTACTAGTGTAACGTATGCGAGGGGGTGCCTCAAATTTTTGAACATTTTCAAAGGGTGCCATGACTGAAAAAAGGTTGGGAAACACTGGTTTAGAAAACGGTTATAAAATATGACAAGAACTCAGAGTTATACTGTGTCTGAACAAACTCATCTTGATAATTTTGGTAGAAATGTTTGTAATGGATTACATTAAACCCATCAGCTGTTAAAATTAAGTAAACAATTAGATAATACCAATTTAGGTTGACCAATTACCAAGCAATGCTTCATTTTGTTCAGTCTGTGGTGTAAAAGGTTGCATTAGCAATAAAAGACAAAACACTTCAGCAAAACATGGTCAGGTCAAAGTGTCTGAATAATTTTGGTCCCAAATTTTTATAAATATGACACTGTATAAAGAACTTTTGGGTGTAATATGTTACAGTTTACTTTATTTAGCTATCCTTGCTTACATTAATTAACTAATGCCCTGCTCCCAATAGTAAAAAATATATCTGGTGTCTGAATAATTTTTGGTTTGACTGTATATATTATTACTGTGTGTGTGTGTGTGTGTGTGTGTGTGTGTGTGTGTGTGTGTGTGTGTGTGTGTGTGTGTGTGTGTGTGTGTGTGTGTGTGTGTGTGTGTGTGTGTGTGTGTGTGTGATGCTGATGTACAACATATTTTAGTTCGCCGCACTAGAGGAGAAAACAGTAAGCCCTAAACTCATAAAAGATTTTGTGAATGCAGTTTCCAAGAACCCAACTAGCAGCAGTGAAATCCTGTTAGTCAGTGCTTGAGCCTCAAAGTACATAGATTCTAGTAACTTCGCATTCCTCTGATGTAAACATTGTGAAGATTAGACCTTCATCCAGTTGTAGGACATTATCAATAACCTCTACAATACTACAATAACCTCTGTTGCCTACAGGTAAGTGGACTTTGATCTCCCATTGAACTGGCCATTTAAGAAAAAAGGATTATGTCAGCCCCACAGCCCTGTAACCTCAGCAGATGTGTTGCCCTGCTTTCCTCTGATTTGCCTTGCTGTCACTAAATATTCTAAACTGTTTGATACACATAAGGTTTGCCTTTGAAGATTCTGCCACTTTAGATGAGCCAAGATGTTTCTGTGCCAAATCTGAGGCAGAGAAAAGCCCCCCTCTTATCAGGCCAAACATGACCTTCCCATGCTGAACGAAGCACAACAGTGGGTTTCCATGTGATGTTCATCCACCCATGTTATGGAATAAGATAGTGATGATGTGATATCTGCCAGGGTAAAACTTATAACTGTGTGTAGAGAAAAAGAGTTTCTTTCACTCCGCTTCAGAGCACCTCATCTATGAGCAGCTATCCTGAGACTCAATACGACGCTCTGGCAGGTCAGATTAGAGGGATAGAGAGGAAAAGAGAGTGTTAAAGAGATCTGCTGTGAAGTGCAAAAGAAAGTAGAATAAATCTGGATTAGTTTATAGCACATTGTAATGCCAGTGTTATTTTCCACAACTGGATAAAAGATTGGCGTATATGAACAAGCAGTGATCTGCTATTATGCAATAAAAAAGATAGTTCTACATAGTTACAGCTATGACCGGTTCACCATATGACAATAACATCTTTTTTCTTTCTTATTTTTTTCTTTTTTGCATAGCACAATTTTATGTTGAGGATATATCATCTAGCAGAAGTAGTTTATTTACCCCGTATTTGTAAGATGCTGTAACCTTTCCTGAATTTGAATTACTTTTTGCCTTCACTATCATTTTGAATATTTGTGTGGTGTGATTATTTTGTGTGTGTGTGTGTGTGTGTGTGTGTGTGTGTGTGTGTGTGTGTGTGTGTGTGTGTGTGTGTGTGTGTGTGTGTGTGTGTGTGTGTGTGTGTGTGTGTGTGTGTGTGTGTGTGTGTGTGTGTGTGTGTGTGTGTGCGTGTGTGTGTGTACTTTAATACTTCATGTATTTATTTATTATGCTGTCATAAAAGTTGTATGCGGTAGCATAAAGCTGCACAATTAATTGTTAAAAGATTGTGATTCCGATTCAAACACC
The DNA here is from genome assembly GCF_024679245.1 of Pseudorasbora parva. NCBI lineage: Eukaryota > Metazoa > Chordata > Actinopteri > Cypriniformes > Gobionidae > Pseudorasbora > Pseudorasbora parva. The sequence continues at coordinate 15,885,031 of NC_090188.1, forward strand.
CCTACAACCTTATTCCTAAATGACAGCGTCTATTAAACCTTTGACAAGTACGATCAAAGTGAACATTCATTCGTGTTGCGACTGAGCAGAGCAGTTGTTATGTATAGCCTACAACTTCACACTCCCCTTTAACCACACAGGATCATTATTTCTGTGTTACAGTAATTCAAACTATCACAGAAGTACTAGGATAAAAGTTTATGGTTCGAGTACAAACACTGATGTCTATGGTAGGTAGCAAATTAGGAAATTATCTTTTGAAAGTACACTCTTAAAAATAAAGGTTCTTAAATGGTTCTTAAGCAGAGGGTATGGTTCCATGAAGAACCTTTAATATCCAAAGAAAGTCGTTGAATCATTCATTCGATTTAATTTTTATTACTTAAAACAAATTTAATATTTTAACAGACTTCTGCAAGTAACAATTGCAATTTTATTTATTTTTTGTTAGAATTGACCTGATCCCGCTGAAGTTATCTCTCCGCACGTTGCCATTTTGTATTGTACTTGTAGTTTACTTAAACGCATAATAATTATAAACAAATTGCTGCTTAAAAATGTTCAGAGGATATGTTATGTAGAATAGCATGTCAGAATGCTGGACAAATTGCGACCGTTATGCTTTCTGGCTCCGACTTGATGTTTTAAAATGGTTTCTGTACATGAAACACCTGGGAAATGTGAACGGGGTGGAAATAGAAAAAAGTAAATATTGTTTAGCCAGACAGATAGACATAGTGAAGAGCTCTTCAGAAGAGAAGGTGATAGAAGAAATGAAAGAAAGTAAGAGGGATACATGGGGAGGGGGGAGCAGAAAGAGAAAATTGTGAGATTTTTGAGATCTTTGGTGAGGACATGGGTGTCTGAAAGTGATGTGGAGAGGTGGGGGATGGGGGGAAAGAAGACGTGTCAAAAGATATGAGTGGATAAGAGATGTTTTGCAAGGATAGAAAGGAAGGAAACAAGTGGTGAGAAGAGGCAGTTTAAATGGCAGAGGAGCACTTTTGTTTTTAGAGGGCTCATTTTTTGCTCTTGCAGGTGAGCGTATTCTTAACGAGGTTGAAATTGTTGGAAATTGAAGGCACTTGTAATTTCAATCACTCCTACAGGAGGCCGCATACACACACTTGAATCAGAATGTAAATTCTGTTTCATAATTCATTTCAAGCACTTGTCGCATGTCAAACCGCAGCCTTACTCAACCAAAACAACCAAAAAAAAAAAAAAGCATTAATTTTCAGTGTCAAATAAAAATGCATGAGGATTTGTGAGGGAGGACTCTAAAGCCTAAATGAAATGATTTTTTTCTATCTTGTTCATTTTCTCTGCTACAGATGCATTACCTCCACCAGCAGTCGCTTTTTTTCCAAACCATATGTGGTGTTTAGAGATTTCAGTTTCTCCCACAAACTCTATTTCATGCAGCGCTGATAAAGTATCTATAGTGGAACAATACAAAGAGCAAGAGCACAGCCTTGTCCTATAAAACCTTGTTCTCAAGGTCTACATTTCCCTTAAGGACAGCCAGTTAACAGCAAACACTTATCATGATAAATGTTAGAGACTTTTGTCGCTCTGATGTGAAGTGCAATCTACTTTATGCCAATAGATAAATCATTCCGTTTTCTTATGCATGTCTCTTTCACACTGCAGAAAGAGAAAGCTGAGAATAAGAGAAAAACATTATGTACTCAACCTTTGTGCACTTTGTCTCCCAAAGTGACAGCTCATTTCACAAGCATACTAGTAATCCAAGCACACCCTTAGGGCTAAGTCATATATGCTGCATCCTAATGAGTAGCATGCAAAATTGCGTGGAGGCTCAAAATTGAAGATATGAATTGCAATGCAAGGGACTCGGCTTCTATTTTTTACTGTTGTCTTTTGTTTTTTTTAGAAACAGCATGCAATCCAATTATTGGCCTTAACTACTGTATAATATAAACAGCAGCTCTAGACAAACATAAAATGTTGTAATTATTATACGGATTATACTAGATATGCAGACTAAAATGAACTGACTCATTAGAGTCATTCATCCAATCAAGTTGGTTGTGCTGTATGTTTTTGATTCATTAAACATACTGACTGATTAAAATCATTTCTTCAGGAGATTATACAGGCTGTGCAGTCTGCTAATGATTCACTTAAAAGAACCGACTGCTCAGAATCATTCGTTCAGGAATCAAATTACACTTAATATGCTGTGTGTTTTTACTAAAGAGGACTGACTCATTGGAATCATTCATTCAGGAAATGGATTATGCTGCGTGTGCTGCATGTCTTTAATTAACTAAACCCAGTAACCAACTCAGAATCGTTTGGGAGTCAATCCACACTGGCCATGCTGTAGATACAGCACGTGTTAACACCGTTCTCAGCTCCCAAACCTTAAGTATGATGGTACTATAGTGTCTTTTGATGAATTTATAACCATTCACTGAACCCTTTACTCTCTCACAGAGAGCCAAACAGCTGTGATGGGATCCTTTGATCGTGACCAGCCCTTCTCTAAAGCCCACTTTAGTGAATAATTCTCCCTGATTAAGTCATGATTAGGATCACTCTGTTAATCTAGCCCCACTCTCGCCCAAGGCAAGAGTTCAGTCAGAATGCAATTTCCTTACCTCTTGAAGTTTCAATTGATTTGTGTTGACTTCATTGTTATTTCTAATTAATATGGTTTAACAAGATAATTGTGCGATTGTATTAGCTTGCTTTGTCTGATAAATAGCAGGGAATTTCCAATTAACATGGATGAAACCAGTACAATTCAAAGTGCAGTTCCTTATTTGCTGCTGTAAAGAGAAGGCCAAATACAGAGATTGTGTGTGTGTGTTTATATGATTTATGAGGACACAAATTTGTATAATGCCAAGGTTATTACACTGCATTACAACTTAGACATGGTTTTTGATGACATTTCCTGAGTCCTCATAATTAAAATCTATTAAAAACATACTAAATAATAAAATAATTTATTTACAATGTACAATTGCATGATGTTTTCTTTGATGGGTAGGTTTAGTGAAGTGGAAAATATACAGTATAAAAAATACAGTTTGTACGGTATAAAAAAACATGAATCTTATGGAATGTCCTCATACTGCTGGGTGCATCTATTATGATGAAGATACAGTAGATGGAAGTCAATGGGATTCATCAACTTTGGTTACTGGCAGTTTTCAAAATATCACTATTTTGGTTCAGCAAAAGTAAATTATCAGTTTGGGACAACTATCCCTTTAAATAGCTAAATAACTATTATTTTAAATAACTAGTCCATTTTCCAAAACTGTAATGTACAAAATAAAATAAAATTAAAACTTTACCACAGGCATTAATCTAATAAATTTTGAGTAACAAACTTATACTTTTGGATTGAAAGCATGTCAAATAATGCTAAACTGCTGGCATGGGTAAATGTGATTTTAAGAAAGAAAAAAAAAAATGGTCTTATGTTAGATCAGTGTAGTTGTAAAGAGAGTTTGGGGTATGAAATCCAGATTTGTTTTTGGTATAAATCCATGGTGCAGTGGCTTACATGTAAAGAATACCACAGTTTTTTTTTTTGTTTGTTTGTTTTTCAAATCCTTCTGAAACCAGTTTGATTGTTGAACTTTTGATCAATTAATTGACTTGGTGTTGAAATCCTTTTAGAAAACGTTCAAAAGCAAACTTTGGGTTCGCCCAGCATGTTAGTAAATATGTAGTAAACAACCCACAATACGCCTAGAAGAGCACATGGCACATGGGTTTCACAGGCACAAAGTCTAAGTAAAGGTTTTTATTAGAAAGGGTCACTAACCTGCACATTTATTTTTCTTTGCACACATTTACTGCAATGACACTGCTAGAATTCACTGAAACCTGAGAATAGGCATGCAGGCTTTACTTACTTTGCAGTCTTACTGCTGTCTGCTTTCAGTGACAGGCCAAGAAAGAAAATGAGAGGAAAAGGGAAGGCTCATTACACTCAAACAACATGAGAAACCTCTCTGTTATTGTGTAAACAAAGTAACATAAACCTAAAGCTGTTTTTGTATATGAGGGCAAGAGAAATACAGTTTCTAAGCAAAGCATCCTTTTCAAGTCAAAAAGTTTGATATGCTAATTGCATGTAAATGAATGCAAATGAACCCTTCATTTGCCCCAAATTCTTATTACGTTTGTGTAGAACCATGCAAAGGCATAGTAATTCTCTTCTATAAATAACCAAACCAGAGCAAATTAAAAGATAATTAACAAAAAAAAAAAAAATTGTGCAGACCACCATTGGCCAACAAGAAAAATCTTCTTCAAACCTTGAGAAATATTATTTGTTGTTAAAAAATTTAGATGAGAGACAGTTTCAAGCAGCACAGAAATGCAAATGTAAAAATCACTTAAAAAAAAAAAAAAGAAGATTAAAAAAAGAATCAGAAGTAGAGACAGATGTATCAGGGCTGCAATATGTTGGATGGCTAACCCCGGGCCAAATACAGTGATGAATGTATTCATTTGAGCTATTACTATTAAAGTAGAATGTCACTGAAAGGTTAGCCATGTCTGTCTTTGCTTGCATCTATCAATCTATTTATAGTTCACAGCACAAGAATGATATTGATTTTTTTGGCGTGTAGAGGGCATTCGGCATCTACCTATCCTGTCCACTTATCTGGGAAGGTGTATTCATCTTTTTCCTGAACCATATAGTTCTGTCAAAGTATCTTACTTCAAAGATGTAATTGTTATTCTGTGTCCTACTGGCATATATTTCAGCCACAACATTAAAGCCACCTGCTTAATATTGTGTAAGCTAAGCCCCCCTCGCTCTACCAAAGCAGCTGTTATGTGTCAAGGCGTTGACCTCTAAACGTGTTATGTGGTATCTGTTACCAAGACATTAGCAACAGATCCTTTAAGTCATGCCAGTTACGAGATGCAGCCTCTATGAATTGGATTTTTGGTCCAGCGCATCCTATAAATGCTCAATTGGATTGAGATCTGAGGAATTTGGAGGCTAAGACAACACCTTGAACTCTTTGTCGTGTTCCTCAAACCATCCCTGAGCAGGTGCATGATTCCTGATCAGGGAACACCATTGGAATGAAGGAGTGTATGTGGTCTGGAATGAGGTGGTATGTGTCAAAGTAAGATCCACATGAATTCCAGGACCCAACGTTTCCCAGCTGAAAATTGCCCACATAACATAACCGGTCTGCCTCCATCCCAATATGCGTCCTGCTGCCATCTTTTCCCCAGGTAAACAATGCACACAGCCATCCACCAGCTCCCTATGCAGCAAACAATGATGCACTGTGTTCTGGCACCTCTCTATCATGGGCAGGATTAAAGGTACAAGGACGATTTGGTAATTAAAATACCCAAAAACCACTACAACAATGTTATATATTTGGTTGGCTTGTGTACATGCATTATCCAAAATGTTTCCAACAATGTTTAAATCTAGAGAAATCAGCAATTTTAACAAGTGTAATAGCCCATGTCATGTCTGTCAGTCTGCTTTACCCTCGAGACGGCCAAAATCTCCAGTGAATTTGTATGTCTGGAGGTGTTTGGGGGTGTTGGAGTGCTGCACTTACAGGGGTGAAAATCTTACCTCCGGCGACTACTTGAATGTAGCTCACTTGGCAATACTGACGGTTAGTATTAATGTTTGAATCTCTTGTTTTCTTGATGTCTGTACCATGCCTAAGAGACAACTCTATTATATCAAGTTGCTATCATAGCATAATCAGAAAGAGCTTTATTTGTAGTAACAGTAATGCATCATTTTCCTCACCATGTAATATATTTTAATATGAATTGCATGCCATTGAGCAGCATCATCCACCTTTTTAACTTTTTAATTAATATGATATCCTGATATCGATCTAGCTTACTGCAATGTGCCTCATACCAGCACAGAGTTATAACCAAACTTTCAACACACTTGTTGCATTACCCCACAGTTTTAATATGAGTAAGTTCTGGGAAGGCAGGCAGCAATTGTTAAATGCAACCGGTGTGTGTCTAAATGATTCATTCCTGACAGTTGTGCAAGTTTACTGCATCAATAGAGCCACATCATTCACATGCTTTTGAAAATCCAGCGAAATTTAGTCGATCCTGATAAGCGCTCATTGTCACAGTTCTAAAAATGACGGCATTCTTCTTCAACAAGAGAGTTTGTCGTCAGGGCATTTGTTTCGAGGCGAAAATCGTTAAAGAACCAAACACACACGTCTCCTGGACATCCTGTAGAATTCAACATCAGATGATGACTCTGAAACTCCTGAAGTGTTTCCAGATAAGTGTGCCATATGCATCAGATGTCCAGCCAGCCAGAAGTGACGTCTGAGGCTAGTTAAATATAAGAGCCGCAGCAGCCGACTGCGACATATAAGCATAATAAAACAGCAACATAAACTTTCCTGGTCCTCTCTTACCTTTCGCTTTTGCCATTTTTCCTTCCTTTATCCTTCTGGAGCTACTTCATGGGACTCATTCTGCTCCCACAGCTCTCGGGGAAATCCCTTCAAGATTTGCTCTTTTGGAGATGCTCTGACTCATTTGACTAGTCATCACTATTTGGCCCTTGTCAAAATCACAGAACTTTTCGCACGTCCATTTTTCCTGCATACAACACGACATTGAAGATCTGACCATTCACTAGCTGTTTACAGGTGCAATTGTAATAGTATAATCAACGTTATTCACTTCACCTGTCAGTGGTTTTAATGTTGTGGCTGATCGGCGTGTGTACATTGTAAGCCATTCATACTGTAATATATAAGGTACCTTATGCTATAATAGTATAAGGTAAAATATAACAGGATCAGTATGTTTGGAGTATTTGTTTTCAAAACTCTATATCGTACTAGGCTATTCACCTCTACGCCTCATCGCTGAGATTTTCCTTCTTTTTATACATTTTGCATTGCTCTTTTAATAAGTTTTTTCACTCTTCAGCTTTCGACATTCTGATATGAACTGTAAAATGTATTTCTCTCAGTAGTAAAATAAACAAGGGTTGGTCTTAATAGCCTGGAGACATCGCAACACATTTAAGTATTCTGGGTTTATAGATATTCCGCTTTAGTAATGCTTCAACCTGTCAACCGTTAAATGTTTACAGTTTAAAAGTTTTGAAAATCCCCCATGCAGGTGTTTGCCTTTCCACTCAACATCCCCTCGCATCATGTCAACATCTCTTAGCGATTCAGTGAGCTGTTGCTAAGGTACCTTGCACCAGAGATGTTTGTTTATTTGCTCCTCTTACTCTGAACTCTTTTTACTTAGCTTGTTGAGAATAAGTGTGCAGACAGGCACACTCATACAGACACACTAAGACACTTTTTCTCCAAGAGGGGTGTACAGTGAGCAGGTTTTTTTTAAAGTATTTTTTCTAAAAGTTTTGACAAGTTTATGCATATTAGAAAATAACACTGATCATCACCATTCAAATTCCATTCACATTCAGGAATTGAAATGGAATTTGAAAGTTCTTAATACATTTACAGAATTTAAAGTGAAGTAGTAAACAAGTTGAAGAATTGCAATTCTAATTTGAATGTAAGGAAATAGAACTTGAAGTTTAAATAAATCAGTTGCAATCGAAATTATTCAACCCCCTTGACTTGCAGGACAATTTGCTGCCAAGAACTACATTGAAAACAGTTCAACAAAGGCATCAGTAAACTATTATAGAAAGGTTATTCATACACAGTGATTCTGAGAACGTAAAATTGATAAGATCAGACAGATGAGAAATACTGAAAAATAATGAAAAAACTTTCATGTTTATTTCATTATTCAACCCCCAAAAGTCTGATTTTTCCCTTCATGCAACAGCAAAGTAGCCCCATAAAGAGACTGGACAGCCTTTGTGTTTGACCTGGTGAAACACAAGGTGTGTTTGGGGTTCTTTGGTGAAAGATGGTGTTCTTCTGCTCATAAGCTTTTTGATTTTGACACCAGACATCCATGGGTCAAATAAGTTTGAGTTTGGCCCCATCACTGCATAACACAGTCTTTCATAACCCCAAATGTCTACCCAAATGAATTTTAGCATATTCAAGTCTACTTTTTATGTTGTTCTTAGTCAAGAGTGGCATTCGGCAAGATTTCCCAAAATGAAGGCCATGCTTGTCTAGTGTTCTTCTTATACTCTTCACTGAGATGTTTTTTCGTCCTTTTATCAGGCCATCTTGCAAGTCTTTGGCAGTGAATTGAGGGTTTTTCTTAGCTCTGATCAAACACTTTATCTATGACATTGTGCTTTTTCTTCAAAACCCTCAAAAGGTTTTCTGGTACAAGAAGTCTTAAACTTATGAATAAGGCAGCCAGCTGAATCTCTAGGAACTTTTACTGTTTTGGAAATTTTCGTGTAGCCATAGCCTTTCTAATGTAATAAAATAGATTGTTCTCTTTTAAGAGACTGCTCTTTTGACTTGGTCGAAATGTTTAACAGCATATGCTTATTCAGTTTTGTAATAGAGTTACTAAATGCTTGACAAATTACAAATAAGTTATTTAAAAACAGCACCGCTGGGTGTATAGGGGTTGAATGACATAGCAATATTACGGAAAAAAAAACATCCTGTAGCTTAAAATAATTACTTTATATATTGACATTATCACTTCTAATTTGCCACTGACCGGTTATAGATGCAAAAAAAAAAAAAAAAAATTCTTTCCGGTCTCCGGGGTTGAACAATTTAGTTTGCAACTGTAATAAATATATTTTTGACACCAAAAATGATTTTAAAAATAATAATAATAATCTAAACAAGACTGTTCATAATAATGTTTCTTTTTAGTTAAATGTCCTTCAGCTGTATCACTGTTGGGTATATGACCAATAATGTGAACAAATGTTTTCATAATGTGCCTTAGTACTATAGTAGTTCAGCCCTGAACACACTTGAACAGATGAATGCATAAGTGACGTAATGAAAAGGGCTTGACCTTTGAGTCTTTATATGAAGCCCTCAAAATTAAAGCCTTTGCATTTCAATAACAGCAGCAAGCTACATAATAGAATGTGTATCTGTTCAAAGGACGTAGATAAAGAGAACTCGTATGGAATGGAAGGAACTTCACCTGACTCTAATTGGATGAAACCCTTAAAAGGCAAATAAATCATATTTCTTTCATCCTCATGACACTAAGTGTTGATAAGAGCACTGCCCTTTGCAACTATGTAAGCTCTCGTTCCCTGTGCCTTTTGCACTTAATAAGAGAGCATCAGTGTGAGAGAATCTGAGCTGAGTACCCAGACTGCATGCAATATGCAGGACAATTTGGCATATCTGAAAAGTTCATGAGAGGAAATGAAAGAAGACTTGAGGCATTCCTGTAAATAAAATCTCATGGCAATTGCATATATTTTCAACACAATGACCTGATGATATCTGAGAGTACAACACAATAGCACTGCATATGCGCATGTATGCGATACTGATGCACCGCTGCTTCCAGTAAATTGAAATCATATTTTGCTTTGCAGAGAATTGGAATTGAAAGTAGTTGTGTCCGATTATTGTAATTTTACCTCGCTTCAAATGCAGTCAGAGCCATGATCAAACAGCAGCTAAATTGGAGCTGACAAATGCCAATACTGAATCATAATACCTTTATATAGGGACATGGGCACAATTGTGTCATTCTTTTTCATTTTGTTTTAGAGAGGCATCTGCTTTATTGCACACTGAAGAGCTTTTGATGTAGTCCAGGATCTTTTCTGTCTTAACTCAAACCTAGGAATTCATTGCTTGTGAGTAATGGCAAGCATGTCACGCCGCTAGCCTTGGCATCCATCACTGAACCACACCACAAAACCTCTCTATTCACAAACACGACAGGACATCAAGCGTATTCATGAGTCTGATTCACAGAACCTCTCTGTTCCTACCAACACCAACTATATTCATATAACACTCACGTTCTAATGCTATGTCATTTAAATCTCTCTTTTTTTTCTGATAAAATCCATTAAACTGTTGCCATGACAGTAAAAAAGAAAGAAACAACTCATAAATAGATATTTGTCTATGCAAGTAATGGTGAGGGGAAAAAATACTTATTTTTTTCTTTTTGGTTTGATTGTATTTTGATTATATCCATTTGGAGCAAATGGAATGATTTTGATGAAAAAAAAAATATATATATTAATTTATGTAATAATTATATATAATATTCTTTGTAAACCCTAGAAATGGTTGTGCGTGAAAATCCCAGTAACTGAGCAGATTGTGAAATACTCAGACCGGCCCGTTTGGCACCAACAACCATGCCACGCTCAAAATTGCTTAGATAATAATAATAATAATAATAATAATAATAATAATAATAATAATAATAGATTTTATTTATAATGCACTTTTCATTCCGAAGAATCTCAAAGTGCAACAAGGGGGGGATAACACAAAAAATGAATAAAAAGTAAAAATATAGAATACTACAAACAATCAACCAACACAGAAAACAGAACAGAAACAGAGCTGATGCTGAACAGAAACAGAGCTGATGGTGAACAGAAACAGAGCTGATGGTGAACAGAAACAGAGCTGATGGTGAACAGAAACAGAGCTGATGGTGAACAGAAAACAGCTGATGGTGGACAGAAACAGAGCTGATGGTGAACAGAAACAGAGCTGATGGTGAACAGAAAACAGCTGATGGTGGAAGTCTCTGTTAGCTCCGCAGCACACTGTGGTCCACTCCATGTTTTAAATTTCTCCCAGCGGCAGTGTGTCCTGATGATATTGCCGAGGCAGGACAGCTGAAGACCAGATGATGGGTCTTCGTGACGATTCAAACGATGGGGATCGCCGCAGCACCATGCAGGAGGCAGAACATTTTTCCGGGCACTTCTGTGTACACACCGGGGTCGGTGCAGAAGTCCAAGCCGCTCCACGGCCGCAATGCAGGACGGAACAGCGGCGCAGCCGAGAAGCGGAACATCCCAACATCATGCCGGACGCCGATTACGATGGCCCAGATGACGCTAGCCCGGTGCAAACTTCAGCCACCATGCAGCTTAAGCCCAAGGGAGACCACCAGTGAGCAGTCGCGGCGAGAAACATCAAATGTCCTCCAAACCAGAACCAACCAACCGCAGCAATTCAAACGTAAACATTAGAAGCGGTGGAAAACGGCGAAACGAGGAACAACGTCCTCTCAGTGGCTGCCAGCAATCAGCAACAGCCCCAATTGTAGCTCTGACTGTTAGACTAGTCACAAACATAAGGAAATAAAATAAAATCTAAATCTAATAGTACAGTAACATGATTTGTGGGTGGAGAAGCGGCGAACAGACGACGCCAGCGTCCTCTCCCCCACGTTGCCTAGCAACCCAATCAGATCACCTTTCTTTCCCATTCTGACATTCAGTTTGGAGTTTAGGAGATTGTCTTGATCAGGATCACACCCCTAAATGCATTGAAGCAACTGCCATGTGATTGGTTGATTAGATAATTGCATTAATGAGAAATTGAACAAGTGAACAGTTGATTCCATTTTGAAGAAAAAATAGAAAATAAATGATCTGAAGTTACATAGATCATTAACAATCAACAGTTCTGTATTTATTTATATAGGTTTTATATATATATATATATATATATATATATATATATATATATATATATATATATATATATATATATATATATATATATATATATATATATATATATATATATATATATATATATATATATATATAAAGTTATATACTCATGCTTCATGCCTTGAGAGAATGTATTGATCAAGATGCTTTGTACAGACCTTATGGCCTCAATTTTTATGTGCCTTCCTGTAGGGCTCCAATACAGGCACATACTCACAACACACAAAAGATGTTTTTGTTTCGAACATTTCCTCGAGCAAAATGAAAACATTTAAGGTTCCTCCATGCACGGGGAATAAACATTATTTTGACCAGTGACACTGCCGGGTAAACGTGTGGCTTGGTTCCAGATCTCTTTTTGGAATGAAAGTTGCTAAAACTAGTGACCTTGCACCCGTTTCCTCATGGCAGGCTGGGCTAAGTTATATTTCCAAAAACCTGCAGGCCAAGCAGACTGACATAATGGAATTTAAAAGAATCAACAGTGATTTGAAGAGCTCACAGAGGTGGCGCGGTAGCCTGCAGACACAGATGGAAAACAAACACATAGTACCTCACCTCACTTTGAAATATGGCTCATTTCATTTCACTGCTTTCCATATGGCATGACTTTGTTTTTCTCATGACATGCACAGGGCCTATTGCCATGGATTTCCTTGTCTGTAAAGCATGTTACTTTTTTTGCTAACGAGTCCTCTGAATCATCCTCTGTGTTGTTAGCAAGGTTCAAAAGGCTGCAGCCCATCTAATCCACGAGAAATAATATGAGCAAATCAAGATCATGAAGAACCAATGAGAAGACATGAAACAGCAGAAATGTGTTTCCTTTTGCTCAGCCGGTTAAATAAGCTTGAAGTGAGGAGCTCTAAATGTGCCTAATTATGCCTCTATTTTTTCCTCACCCACTCTCCTCTAAAAAGAGAATAATAGCTAAAATGCGTCACAAGTGGCAACAGTATCTGTTTCTGCCATTAAAAATACATTAGTAAAACAGAACGAAGAACAGTTATGAAATCTCAGGCTCACTGTGTGTGTGTTGAATGAATGCTCCGCTTGCATATTAAACCGAGGTTACATGCTTCATATGCATCTAAATGGGATCAGTCACCAGATATCTATCGTCAAGTGAGTGCTCTGAAATACGTTGAACTCTTTCGACCATTAATTACACACAGAATAAATTAAATACTGTGATCATTAATATATAATAAAGAATATTTAGGACTGTTATGTTTTTTTTAAACTGTAGCGTTACCCATTGGTAGTACATGAAAGTAAACAGGTGTATGGCCTCTAAAGAATTTAAACCATTATATCTGTCTTCACACATTGTGGTGATATCATTTAGAACACCGTTAGGTTTTAGTATAGAAGAACCTTCATCGTTTAGTTCATCCCAATATTAAAATTGTCATTTATTACTCTCCCTCATGTTGTTCAAAATCGGTATGATTTTCTTTCTTCTGTTGAACACAAAGTATTATTGTATCAGGGATTCACCATCTCGGTCACCATTCACTTTGCATGTTTTTTGTCTTGTTTTCTTTAAAAGGTGTCATGAACTGGTTTTAAAAAAATTATACTGTTGTCTGAGGTTAATGTAATGTTTGTGTGGTTTATACATTCAAAAAAACATCATAACTAATAAGTAATAGGCTATTTTCTACACTGGTTTTGAGGCTCTCTCCTGAACGCGGGGTTTTGATGGGCGTGAAGCACTGGAGACTTGGAATTAAACACCCACAGCTAGGATTGGATAAGATTTGCATATTTAATGACCCTAAGCTCCCCTGTCAGTTCAGTTCACATCAGGGAGGGATTACTTTGAAAGCGGCAACCGGAATAATTCTCTCGACCAAAGGGCTCGTAAACGTCTTTATCAAACAAACACAATGATTTATTTCTCATCCACCCACAATTGTTTGGGGAAAAAAATGTATTACTTGGCCCGTCAGATCGGTGGATATAAGAGCAAACTGCGCGCACACACACACACAGATCAAGAAAGAAATATTATTTCATTATTTGAGATTCACCTGACTGGCTTACGTTTTGGTAACCCATCTGAAAAAACACATAGCCCCGGGACTACTATTACATATAAAAAATTACATTTTACTCACATGTGTGCTGCACCATTCCTGTCGGATCCAATATAGAAGGCACAGCATTGTTTTAAACTCAATATGTCTGCAAATCCAGCTCGATCTAAGACTTGTTTACAAACAATTCCACAGTGAAATGAAGCAAAAACGCTTAAAATGAACGCTCCACGTGAGCTGGAACTTTATTAAAAATAAAGTTTAACCATTAATTCCTAATATTAGGAGCCGAAGGAAACTTATTCAGCGACTGTGCTCTTTCACAAGTTGAGTAAATACAACAAAACATAAATATTTTACGAGGTGGCACTTTCATATGACTTACTTTCAAATACAATGTGAATCATGCAGAAAGTTTTTTTTTTTAAACTAACTTTCAGTGGGGCCATAAGCAGATCATACAAAAACGTACGAATGTGATCATAAAAATTCATACAAGTTATCCACCGATCTATTTCCAAACGGCAAAATATTTGTCCATATTATGGACAATAGAATGTCCATAAGAGTGTGTTGGTAAAGGAATTTACAACAAATACAATTAATTTCTATAATCATTTATATCATTATATAATTTTTCTTACACAAGCATTTTTCTTACACCTTACAAAAGGTTAATGGTGATTAAATAGCTAGAGACATCTACTGGACATCTACTACCTTTGTTTCCTTGAATGTGATCAGTTGAAGCCTTTTCTGTCGCCGCAAGAGTTATAAAATATCGACATTGAAGCAAAAACAATAAATGTTTTTTGTTGCCGCAGCACATTTGCGTTCAGTGTCAAAGCACTCATTACACATACACAAACAGCTGATCAAAAATGATTTGTGTGTCAAATTTGCGTCCAGTATGAAAGAAACTTCACTGTATTTACATCATTTACACCATCATGTTGAGTACTGCATTGTCTTGGAACAGCATGTAAAGAGCTGTAAGCAGCCATGAAAAGGGGTTTGCTTGTGTTCATTGCGTAGTCTTAAGTTGCTGGACACTGGAGAGCTAAGACTGAAGGTTTTACTGTGGTGACAAAGTAACTTTATTACTCCCTATTAGTGTACAGCAAGGAAGCTTATGGAGATGTAAAAAGGCAGATCGATGCGGTGCGAGGTAAAGTGAATGACCCGCAATGAGTTTAATAAATCTGAATGTCTTTGAGGGATGTTGTACCATCCTTAGCCATTAACTTGTGTGCCTTAACACCAGTGGCTTTAAAGTCTATATACACATATATAGACTAGACTCTCTCTTTTCCTGTCTGTTGCATAGTAGGGCTCTTGAGCCCAGCATTGTGCCGTGCTGTATATCTGTATTTATAGTCACATACATGAGGCTGATAACATTCTTTATAGCTTAATATAAAAACCCATTTCACAACAGATGCTGTAGGCATAATTACTATACCACAGGCTTCTAGAAAGATGTGTGGATTTGTGTAATTTGCTCAATAGCTCTCAGGATATTTAATTCGTGTACAAACAGCTCCATGTAATTATGACCTCATATACCAATTTATGCACCATTGTTTGTCATATTTTCCACGGACTTATGGGAGCCTGATACAATGTGTCACTAGGTTATTCCGTAGGGAATTAATGTAATGAAGAGAGCCGATCTGTAAAAGAGGTTTCATAGCACTCTAAGCTCAAGCCACAGCAGTCACAGCAGTGAGCTTATAGAGTATTCCTGCGGCAGTGCCTGTCAGCTTGCAAAAGTCAGTAATTTGTTCAAACTATAAAAGATGCATCCAATCCAATGTTTCTTTTTATTATAATTATTTTATTTTCATTTTTTGGACTAGAATTGTATTTAGTTAGTCACGTATGTTTTTCTTATACAGAAATGTGCTTGTGCTTTTTAATAGCGTTCTGGTCTGGTTATGGTTATGAAATTAAATATGAAATGAATGTATGCATGTTGGTATATTTCTAGAATGCACTATTTTCTCCATGATGAATTCTTCATACCTGATCTGGCCTTTAAAATAATGTTGTTGTTGTTGCATAAAATCAGGTTTTATTTTATTGTTTAGAAGACCATAAAACACAAATATAAAAAAAACTGCTGTAGAACTCTTACGTTAACTCGCTGTCATGGCAACATAGAGGTTGTTGTAATCAGGGTTTGGATGTAACACATCAGCAAGTCCTGTTCTTTCTAGCAGATGTGCTGCTTTTGATTTCTTACATACATTTTTTGCCCATTTTATGTTATCTCTGAAACTTTCTCTGCCCTGATTAAACAGCAAATGTGCAATGGCTCGCTAAAATGGCTCTGGGTTTGGTATTCCATGCTCTCTTTCTTTTTTTCCTCCACTTCGATTCCCGTTTCCTTCATGTCTGATACAACGTGTCCATGAAGATTCTGATGACAAGCAGTTTGTTTGTTCAAATGCTGTGCAACACAACAATCACAGCTAAAGTAGAAAATGTTGTGTCGCTTATCCCGGCCATGGCTGGTTAGGGCAAAAACTCAGATTTACATGTTTGTCGTGTTGCACAAATTTAGGACACGGCGCTGTTGTTTTCAGACTCTTAGTGCTATCTTTAATTAAACACGTTAGTTATACTTCTCTAATTTAATTAAACTAGACAAGCAGTGTTCCATGAGGTTTGACATTTATTATAACAACACAGACTTTTCACTGTTTGTATCAATATGCTTGTCTGTGTTCATGGTGTTTCAGAGTTGTGAGTGGTGCAGAGTGCAGCTGTGCGATTTTGCCTGGAGTGAAGAGCATATTTTCAACATTTCATTTTTGCTGATTTCTCTAGATTCAGGATCACCCTGAGTGGGGTTACATGCAGCCTACTAGTTGGTGTGGAGCAAGTGGAAAATGGAAAAGCCGGAGTGGAACTAGAGCAGTGTTTTGCAATAAAAATAGCTCAATTACAGGCAAAGCTTGAGTTTTTTGGATTCTTTCTTATTTCTGTTTTTCATGAAAAGGTGACACAATGCACTGGACCATTGTAGCCATATTATCACCAGCCCCAATTTGGCTTTGAGAAGAATCTGACTTTTTTTATACAGGTGCTGGTCATATAATTAGAATATCATCAAAAAGTTGATTTATTCCCCTAATTCCATTCAAAAAACGAAACTTGTATATTATATTCATTCATTACAAACAGACTGATATATTTCAAGTTTTTATTTCTTTTAATTTTGATTATTATAACTGACAACTAAGGAAAATCCCAAATTTAGTATCTCAGAAAATGAGAATATTGTGAAAAGGTTCAATATTGAAGACACCTGGTGCTACTCTCTTCAGCTAATTAACTCAAAACACCTGCAAAAGCCTTTAAATTGTCTCAGTCCAGTTCTGTACACAAGTTCTGGCAGTTCTGGCTACACAATCATGAGGAAGACTGCTGACTTGATAGTTGTCCAAAAGACGACCATTGACACCTTACATCTTACTTAGGTGGGCAAGACACAAAAGGTCATTGTTAAAAGAGGCTGGCTGTTCACAGAGCTCTGTGTCTAAGCACATTAATAGAGAGGTGAAGAGAAGGAAAAGATGTGGTAGGATAAAGGTGTACAAGCATTAGAGATAACCGCACCCTGAAGAGGACTGTGAAACAAACCCATTCAAAAATGTGGGGGAGATTCACATAGACTGGACTGCAGCTGGAGTCTGTGCTTCAAGAACCACTACACACAGACATATGCGAGACATGGGTTTCAGCTGTCGCATTCCTTGTGTCAAGCTGCTCTTGAACAACAGACAGCGTCAGAAGCAACTTGCCTGGGCTAAAGACAAAAAGAAATGCTGAGTGATCCAAAGTATGTTCTCTGATGAAATTTTGTATTTGTTCATCAACATTAAAAGAAATAAACATTTGAAATATATCAGTCTGTGTGTAATGAATTAATATAATATACACGTTTCACTGAATGAGTTTTTAAATCAACTTTTTGATGATATTCTAATTATATAACCAGCACCTGTATGTGTCTTCAATTCTAACAGAGAGTTGAGATAAAACGAAGCAGCAGTTAAAGACTTTGGGATTCTGGTTTCTAAGGTTAGTGTTTTTCTTTAGAGATCAAGGATAAAGCACACGTCCTTGACAAAGGATTGCCCATTGGTCTTATGTGTGTTAGGTTTTTATATGTTTTTGGTTTTAAGGACTGAGAGGTGCATTGGGCTGAAGGAAAGTTCTCCTCAACTTCTTTTAAACCAGAAGTGCAGAATGAAGCTACTGAAGTCTCGACTTTTAAATTATTGCAGATATCCTCAGAATCGCTGTTCAAGGTACAATAGCTCAAGTCAGTTGCCTGGCAACTGCTATCATAGCTTTGCTACCGATATGACCATTGAGTAGAAGATGAAAGAAGTTTTTTTTATTATTATTATTAAATTTTAGTAGACATTATAAACTCAGTAATGAGACAGATGGGACTTTTTAGGACAAGTAATGTTCTTGTGCTTTATACATGATTGCCACCCTTCTTTTAACACTTAGAATAATATTAATTATTAGAATAAGGGGCATGACTAAAAGAAGACTTTATTGAGAGTAAGATATATTTATACCAAGTGTAAATAGCAACTAGATTATAAGGGTCCGAGGGCGCCGAGGGGTCCTGACCAAGCATCAATATGTGACGAGTTTGGTGTGAGACCGTGTGGTAAATAAAGATAGATTCTATTTACACAGCATTTCTTACTGATCTGCTATTTACATTAGTTGGATATTTATACTTATAAATAGTGGCAGATACTATTTGCACCTCAGTGTAGAGAAAGAGAATGTAGGCTCTTGCATTGGCTTTTGACATTAACTGGGAGGAGGATGTCGGTTCACAACAACGTTTGTGGGTGCGCAACATTATATGGGAAAAAAAACAGTATAGTGCTTACAATAATTGAGTCCAGCAGCTCCAGTTGGAAGATGCGAGGTTTGCGGCATATTTTAGACTTAGCAAAAGTTAGTTTGAAGACCTGCTACTGCTGTTTAGTCAATCTACCAGCAACTTCTCCATTTTTCTTGTTGTTATGGAAACAAGTCAGGTCTTGCTACTCGCTTGTCATTGGTCAGCTGTCAAAAAGGCAATTGACGTGGGGTGTTTTTGTTAGAAAAGTTTCAACTTGAAAAGACGTGCTGAGCTGCAGAAAAAGACGTTGGTGTTTAAAAAGAGCTGTTAACTTTTTTGAAAACGGTTTACGCCATAGGCAGCTTAAAAAAAGACATCAAGTTTGAACATGCCCTTAGACACTTTATTTCCTCATTTCAAATATTTTCTTAATTTTTATTTAAATGAAATGTATTTCCGTTCTGATATGTGATTGAAAAGGGATTAGAGAGATTTCGGCAAAAGGCGTATTTGAACCTCATGCTTCAAAACGTTCTGCCGTGCACATTGCCCTTTTATTATTGCTGCTGTTTACAAGCCAGTATCTTCCGTCATTTTGTCTGGCCCAGCCTGACTTTAGTGGACGAAGTTAGTGCCAACAGGGTGGGCTATTTCCACTTAGTGTAAATAAACACTCTGTATTAATTAAAGGGTTAGTTCACCTAAAAATGAAAATTTGGTAATTATTTACTCACCCTCATGTCGTTCGACACCCATACGACCTTCGTTCATCTTCGGAACACGAATTAAGATATTTTTGTTATAACCCGATGGCTCAGAAAGGCCTTCATTGACACCAATGTCATTTCCTCTCTCAAGACACATAAAAGGTTCTAAAGACATCATTCACTACAGTGAATCTCCATACAGTAAGTCCATCTTACTACAGTGGCTCTACAATAATTTTATGATGTGACGAGAATAGTTTTTGTGTGCAGAAAAAAAACGAAATAATGACTTGATCGTGATGGGCTGATTTCAAAACACCACTTCGTAAAGCCTCGAAGCATTTTGAGTCAGCGTATCGATTCACGATTCAGATCGCGTGTCAAACCGTCAAACTGCTGAAATCATGTGACTTTGGCGATCCAAATCATGAATCAATACACTGATTCATAACGGTTCAAAGCTTTGTCATCACTATACAAGTCATTTCGTTTTTTTGTGCACAAAAACTATTCTCATATAACCTTTTAATGCATATATAATGAGTAAGTCCCTGTGTTTTTATGTGTATTTGTGCAGGAATTCACATGCATTTGAGGA
Source organism: Pseudorasbora parva (assembly GCF_024679245.1). Lineage (NCBI taxonomy): Eukaryota > Metazoa > Chordata > Actinopteri > Cypriniformes > Gobionidae > Pseudorasbora > Pseudorasbora parva. The sequence continues at coordinate 15,904,877 of NC_090188.1, forward strand.
CACTTGAATTCTTATGACTGGATGAAAGAATAAGAGAGGAAGTCAAGGTTAGAGAGTAATTAGGTTAGAGAGACTTTTTTCACACTCTACCGGAGGACGCATTAAGCCTTAGGGGTGGAAAATGATTATGTGGCCTGGCCATAAATGAACTTTGTAATGCAGCTCAAAGAGGAAGAAAATACTTCATTTAGACATTACAAACCTTGCTCAAAATCTGGTAAAGTTAGTAAAACTCAAAGCACTGGACCAAATGTGGGTTGTCCAACTGTCCAATACTGTCTCCTATAACCTCTGGCTTTGTTTTGACATCATCTTACTGACTACCAAATTATCTCGTCCTTAATCCATTTGGTTATTGGTTTAATTTTAGAGCCTAGTTAATTCTGACTCGAAATGCCCTTAATAAAACTGTGGCCTCTAAGATCCCCCTGTCTCAGTAAATAAGCCATTGATCGGCTGGTGAGGGGTTGCTGCCTAAATAAATATGGCTAATGAATAAATGATGAAAGGAAATTGGATGAGAATGATGGAGGAGGTTCAGAAAAATTGCTTGTTATTGCTATTTTTTTAAGGGTGGCCAAATATAGACTGATTTTTGTCTGTCTCAAGTTTGTGTTTTTGCAGCAGACGATGGATAATAAAAAATCTGGACTTTTAAATATTTTCAATACTTTGGTCTGAGCTGTTTTTTTTCTTCTGTGTATTTGTTCTATTCTGTAATCAACATATTAAAAACATGTTTAAATAATTATAAATATTTGATAATTTTATAGATGTTATAGATTTTAGTGTTCTCAATATCACTTTCCATCCTGTTAGTCTTTTGAATAATCCAGTTATTAAAAGTTGTGACGTAAGTATCGTTTGTAATTAGAATAATGTAACGTAAGTAGCAACAGATCTTTTTTTCTGTATTGTGATACTAGTGAAGTGCAGGCACGTGCAGCGGGGGGAGCTTTGGGTGCTCGGGCCCCTGCCCTTTTTCAAAATAAATCAAAAGTGCCCCTCTCAGACAAATATCAATTATAATATTTGTGGTCAAGAAAACAAAATAAATTTATCTTATAATAACATGGCAATGTGTACAATAGTAACGAATGGCTCAAAAGTCGAAATATCTGTTTATTTTTTCTTATATCAGTCGGACTGAGGCATTGCCATAATGCGTTGCTATGGGTTGTGTACAGTTTTACTGGCTTTTTACTGGCTACTGGATTTTCCACAGTCTATTCGGAAACGGATCTCGAGCCATATATGGTTCTTTCAGAGAGTGTCTGTGACTTTATGGGGGGAAAAATAAACCAAACATATTTTTTTCCATCAATAATCAAAGCTAATGTGTTGATTTAAGCAAAAATCTCTATTATATAATTTTAAATATTACATAATTCATAAATGCATGTTTGTCATGACATAGAATAACGTTACACCAACCAATTGTGATCTGGCAAAACAAGTTGAAACAAATCAGTTGAAAATTTTATAAATCAAACTGCATTGCTGACAGGATGTTAACTGACAAACAATGAAGAACTGCACAAAACCATGCAGCACCAAAAGTCACATTAATGGTAAAGTGTTACTTGTATTTATGTATATTGATACACCGTTTACTATTTGACGAAATTATCAAAGTTAATGAAGCCAACGTGCCACCAGCATCTTACAGGCCTGTTATGTGAAGTGTAGGCTGGCGAAATGGTGACGTGAAATGACTTTATTATCCAATTTTTGTTAACATTTTTTTACATATTGCCCCCTTTTATTTACATTTGAGCCTCTGCCCCTGAAGAACTCTGCACGTCCCTGGTGAAGTGTATTATCAAGATGAAATAGAAGCAGATCTTAATGCAGGCTTAGAGTTGATTGTAAGAAGAGGCAGGGTTTAAGCGTACTGAGTGAGTGGAGAAGCCTGGGATACATCAGCAGAGAGAAATCTAGTCATTACCAGTCAGAACATGGTATCAAAAATTATTAAAATGAACTTGACTCCATCAGTCCCTCACTGCCTAACTTTAACTCTTTATTTCTACCCAGATGGCAACATAATAAGCTTGTCTCATTGGTTACTTTTAAGAGGATATTGACTTGGAAGCAGCCACATCTGGCTGTAGTTGTTCGGCATGATTTGTTAAGGATTTGTGGTTGTTGTATCTGCTATTTTAGTTGTCTTATGTTATTGTGTATTATGTGTTGTATATGGTTGTACTGCTGCCTATCTTGGCCAGGACACTCTTGAAAAAGAGATTTGTGATCTCAACGAGTACTTTCCTGGTTAAATAAAGGTTAAAAAAAAAAAGAAAGAAAAAAAACATAGTGTAGGCCCAGATCCGCCTCAGATCTGGTTTGCATTGAATCCACATGTTCCAGATGTGGCCCGGATCTGGGCCGACACTATGTTCCTCTCTGGGTATGCTCTGATTTCTTTCTTGTCAGGATATTCCTGAAAGTCTGGTATTGTATATTAGCCTAGAAATCTAGACGCACCTAGCGGCAGCAAATTTAATTTGCCCGCAAGTGTGGTCTAGCAACTCTCAATTCCTATCTGAGCTGTATTCCTCAGAATCTGGACGGCCCAATCACATCGTGTATAGAGTCGGCGGGCGGGGCCATAATGACAACGGCCGAGTTGCGTTTGCATGCTTCTAGTCAACACAGAAACTGGCGAACGGCGGCGGTCTTTCGAATCAGCTCTGCCCGCGCCTCCGGAAGACTTGGAGTTAAGCTTTCCTCTGAGAAAAGAACAAAGAGCGGCACTGAAGTCATTCTTAAAAAGGGAAGATGTGTTCGGAGTTTAGCCGACCAGATATGGCGAATGTTTAATCAGTCAGCGAGCTCCCCTTCACCGTCATTGCTCCGGTTGGTTGTAGCGCTAACCTATCGCGTCCAGAGGGAGTTTGAAAGACAACCGTTTATCCCGCCCCTCGGATTGAGCCCTGTATATGGTAAGTTTCCAGACCAAACATCTTGATGTGGGTCTGGCTTGTCAGGCTAACTGTATATCCTTTTATTTATACAAAACGGTCTTAGCAATACAAGTTAATTTTTTTATTTCCTTTATTTATCTTTTTCTTCTTTTTTTTTAAAACTGGTCCATGGCTCAAAATATACTGCATAACAGGAATGACCCAGCAAATCGATGAAGATCCTCAATCATTCAGGTCATTGTAGAATGCTAGACGTATTGTTTTTGAAGTGGGAAACATATCCGAATGCTCCAGAATAAATTCCTTAAGATATTCTTAGGCAGAAAATGAAAAAGAGAGGGCAGGTTGCTGCTCTGTCTGTCTTACTCAGAGTGTGGAGGGAATTAGAGGCGATTATGTGACTGTAATTGAATCCCTCTGATATGCAGCGTGGCCATTTCAGTTGCAGCCGTGCGATCGATATGCAAGGCTAATTTAATATTCATTTAATCCCCACCCCCACCCCACCTTTCATGAGAGCTTTATCTATATCTACTGTTACACTCGCTTCAGTTTTTCTCTTCCTCTTCTCCCTCATACTTGCTCCTTCGCTGTTTCTTCCTTATAGCGCAAACAAATGTTTTCACACTAGTATTAATTTTGTGGTATTAAAGGATTTCTTTAAAAACAAAATGGATACAAATTCATCAACTAATCATGCTCACGACTTATTTTAAACTCACACTACACTGCAAAAAAAATACTGTTAAATAGACTGCTTGAGCAACTACTTCCACATTCTACTTATTCCAGCTCACTCATTTTATGTGTACTGTATATTTTATGAATAAACAGCATATACAGCACATAACCATAAAGTGTAGTGAGCAACTTGAGAACAGAAGTACATCATGAAGCTCAGTGCAAGAACAGTGCAGTCCATAGTGTCCATTTACAGTGAAAAAACAGCAACTGTGGTTTCAGGAAATGTATGTAAAAAATGATAAGAATGTTTCTGGTATTAGACATATTGGTGTTATATGTAATCATATGTGCACGCAAGGACTTCTGGGAATGTACTTTTGCCTATTTTTGCTGTGAATTGTTAATTCATAATTTTTACTTTTTAAAAAAACATAAATTGTACAGTTTTACAGTAAAAAAAATATATCTATTTTTTAAAATTATTTTTATTTATTTATTTTTATTGTAAAACTGTAAAAATGCACGTTTGTTATGTATAAAAACGCTACACCAACCAATCGTGATCTGGCAAAACAAGTTGAAACAAATCAGTTGAAAATTTATATAAATCAAACTGCATTGCTGACAGGATGTTAACTGACAAACAATGAAGAACTGCACAAAACCATGCAGCACCAAAAGTCACATTAATGGTAAAGTGTTACTTGTATTTATGTATATTGATACACCGTTTACTATTGATGTATGTATACTATTAATTATGTTTTACAGTAGCATTTTTGCATTTTTTTCTTCTTCTGTAAATTGCAATTTTTTTAGCATCTAAACAATACAGATTTATACAAAAGTGAGCCGGCCTGTGACAAACTAAACAAACGATACATCGACTTCTAGAGTCACGTAATTTCTAAATATGATGCTTTTGTCTGCAGAAATGTGTCTAATGTATTTGACTTCAATCTTGATGATTTGTTTGTTCATTTGCGGTTTCATCGATCTGTCCCTTTCTTGTTTGTCTGCTTCTTTCTGCACCACTCTCCTGCTCTCCTTTTCTTCTCCTTCTCCACACCTCCTCCTGTTGTCAGCTAGCGGTACTGCTCAGGGATTGCATCCACGTGAAAGAGGACTTTCTCCTGTTTTGACACGGCTATTATTCTAATTACACCACCAAAAGGGACAGGCCCTTCTTTAGTCTCGAAGGGATTGAAAGGTCTCTGAGCACCTTTCCTTTGGGCTGAAGCAAGCAGAGCACATCAATTTAACATAGCGGCCCTTTGAAAGCCCCTTAAAGAAGTCAAAGGCCTCTCTGTCTGTCCTTGCAATTAAAATCAAGCGAAGAAATCCGAGCTTCAATGTCACAAACTTTTTCCCATAGTGTCACTCTGCTCAGATGTGAGCCAAACACCAGCACAATGGCCTTGCCAGGGTGAAGGGGTGTAAAATACATATTTTATGATCCTGGCTCTTTCTGCAGCTATTATAGTATTGATCTAAGGAGTTTATCAAGTGGACTTTAAACAGCTCTCTCAGTTGGGAATATGTCTAAGACGACAATTCATTCTTCGGTTTTAGATGAAAGGTATGTACGATGGTTTGTTTCCCCTACAAAGAGCAGTAATAGATCACTTTTTGAACACAATTAAATGGAGAACAGATGACCCCATTCTGGTGCCATGTGCCTTATATGTAAGCATGGGTTTTTGAAGTGTTTTCACTCTTTTCAGCCGTTTTCGGGGTTTTGTTCAGCTCACGTTTTTAAATGCTGTTGCCATGTTCTTGACCTTGCCCTGACCTCAAGATAAGCTCAATCTCTCTCAGGAATATAGAGTTGACCTCTGTGCATTGGACTTGTCATGGTCTTTACTAAAGGTCAGTGAAATGATTATCAAGTAAAGGAGCATGTGACACTCACTGTTGCCCCTCCGCATTCACATTTTAAGGGTTAATAATATCCTTGTGGCTCACTGTCATTACAATTGAATCTCCAGATTGATGAATTCTGACCACTGTGTATAACAAACCTTTCAATTTGATGGGAATTTGGCCAACCAAGCAGTGAAATCACAATTGTGAACAGCACTGTTATGCTGTAGCCTGGATGCCAGCCGAACTTAGCCCCGCCCACAACATTTTTAGGTCAGGCGGTTCGGTCTGGCCTCAATCCATAGAGGAGTAATTATCTCTGAATAGAAACTGTTCGGACCAATGAAATCATCAGGGCGGGCTTTAGACGATGACGGACAGATGATAAACAGTAACGTAATCATGCACGTCATCAAAGGGGCTTGGATTATATTTGTTCGAATCCTAAACGGAGAGCTTGTTTGTAGCCTATATGCATTCACCTTCACAATTTATTTCAAAAATGATGATCATGTTGGGTAAGTACTCTGTGTATAAATAAATGATTAAAATTTTTTACAACATCGTTTATTCCAACACGTGTGTGGTGGTTGTGGGTGGCTTCAAAAAAATGCAGACTTGGCAACACAGTGCAGTTGAGCTTTGTTGACATTTGACAACTAGCCTAATGCGTCGCTTCACTGCTCTGATTGGTTGTAGGTCTATCCAATTGATTTCTTTCCTGGTTTGGTTGAAACACGTCCCATAATCACAGCCCAATGGAGCAGTTTCAGACTCTGACTAGAATTGAGTATGACCACATCAGGCTAGTTATGCTGATGTTGGTCTTTATTTTTTAGTCTGTTGAAAGTGAGTGCCCCTCTTAACCAGTCAAGTCAAATTGTATTTGTATAGTCCTTTCCACAGTGCAGCCTGTTTCAAAGCAGCTTTACAGAAAGTCATACTGGTATGTCTAAAATGCTTTAAAGGGATAGTTCTATCATAAACATCGCAAGTTTATTAGCAGACTAGCAAGTATTGAATTTAGAGGTACTTTGGCGTGGACCCCATCCGTAGTGCTCGTCACGAGGGTAACGGACTGAAGGTGCATTTTTACTACTGCCTGAAGATGAAGGCAGCGGCGCAGCCGACCCCTGGGAGGTACAGAGGTAATGTTGGCGTCCGCATCTGTGAACTCAGACATGTGTAATAATCTTTTAGACTCTAAAAATTATGACTTGATTGGTTAGGTCTGAATGCGATAAGTGACGTAACCTTGAATCTTCCTGGCAGAACTTGTGCATAAGCGTCATTTCATCGAAAAATTACAGTTTTGTCATCATTTACTCACCCTCAAGTTGTTCCAAACCTGTATGTTTCTTTCTTTCCGATGAACACAAAAGAATATATTTTGAAGAATGTTGGTAATCAAACAGTTGAAGGCAGCCATTGAAAAAAAAAAAAAAAAACGTCTACCATTTAAGTAAATGAGAATTTTTTTCATTTTTGAGGTGTATTATTCCTTTGAAGGATTTGTTCACTTTAGAATAATAATAAAAAATGATAATTTACTCACCCTCATGTCATCCAAGATGTATGTCTTTCTTCAGTCAAAAAGAAATAAAGATTTTTGAAGAAAGCATTCCATGATTTGTCTCCATATGGTGGACTTTAACAGGGTCCAAAGTCCAAATTGCTGTTTCAATGCTGCTTTAAAGGTCTCTACACAATCAGGCTGAGGAATAATGGTCTTATCTAGTCAAACCATCAGTCTTTTTCTAAATAAAATAAAAAAAACAATACACTTTTTAACCACAAATGCTGGTTTTGCACTAACATCCACGAATTACACAGTTACTTATGCATTAGTCACCTTGTAAAGGTCATGTGTGACGTAGTGTTTACACAACGAACGTGCAAAGACTAAGTCCAGCGGCTTTTACAAAAATAAGATAAAACAACGATGTCATGCAATGTTGAAGTTGTAGGAGAAAATGAAATCAAGTTTTTCCATCCAACCCTACCATCTATAGTTTTTCGCCTTACCCTACCTTTTTGAACCGGAGTACACAGACAAACGTCACATCATGTCATGCATGACCTTTTCATCACGATTATATAATGTGTTAAGGCGTGGACGCTAGTGCAAGACAAGCATTTTGTGGTTAAAATCTGAAGTATATATATATATATATATATATATATATATATATATATATATATATATATATATATATATATATATATATATATATATATATATATATATATTCATTATGTATGATAAAGGTTAATTAGAAGTATTTAACTGTGATATTATTGAAGTTTGAAATAGATTTATAGAATTAATTTTATGTCCAGCCACAGGTATGTGTGTGTGCATTCATATTTTATGATTGCTTCAAACGTGGCTCATTAAATCAGATTTTAGACTTTTAGTAATATTAATGACTCATTGCTCCCAAACACTGAGACAGAATGAGACATTTAGCTTGAAACGTAATTTAAAAAAAGCCTCATGCTGAGTCAAATATGACTGCATAAAATGTTTTAATTATTTAGTGTTGAAAGAGACATTGTACTATAAAAATAATGAAGACTCCACTAATACCGTCCTCAGAAAGTACTGATACAGATATGGCCGATTTTGCTTTGCAGGCCAGAAATAAACTGGTTTTATATGCAGCACAAATAGGGAGAGAAAAGAACAGAGCAGATAGTGAAGGTGGAGGAGTTCTTCGCATGACACTAATATGATTGTGCCTTACGGACACATCTCCTTTACTGGCATTTAGGAATGAAAATAGAAGTTCCGCTGTCTCTCGTCTCTCTTTTTAAATGCTTCGCTATCTGCCTCCTTGATCACACTTTTTTCTCCCTGGACTGTTTGCTGGGGGCAGTCTGCTATAAAGTTGCATCACACATCAATTTTAAAAATCTTCAAGATATAAAGTTGGGAATCTTTTATTGTTTCCCCTTCCCCACCCAATCACAGACAGATTTGCTGACGCCAGAGCATCACAATTTTTCTTGATATGAGCCTCTCATACAATATCAGATTTTAGGGATGCATTCCATGTCTCTCGGGGGTGAAAGCCAGCTCAAGCTTCTGTTTTTCTCCCCTGCCACTTTATCATTCCTGGAGATTATATTTGTTGGAAATTAAAATCAGCATCAGAAAGCAGGAAATTAATCTGGAGGAATTCTGGTTATATTGACATCTTCAGACTTTTCAGTTAAATTTTAACTATGCTACAAAAAAAGCACATGCATTAGTATGAGAATGGTGTTGCTATGTAGACTTATCAAATAAATATATCAAGGTTTGTGGTCCTGTTTAAATATTCATGTGCTTTTAAACAATATGACACCCGCCGCTGCTGTCTTTTTTCTTTTCTTTTTGTCTGAATTGAAAATACTTTTCTTTAGTTTGAATAATTCAGCATTATTTGTCTGGTGAATTGATTTTTAACGCAGCTTTGTACAGCATCCATGAAACAAAGTCTTCGAAAACATTCCTTGTGTATGCTGATGACTTCTATTGATTGGAGAACAAGGGATCACCACAGATTTTTCACCTCCCTACTTCCTTCTATTATTATGCGTTTATATTATAAATTATATTTTAAAAAAGGTGTAACTCATCCTCATAGTATTCCAAAGTCAAACCTGTCGTTTATAATGTAGAAACATTATAATTTGATCTTGTCTATTTGATAAAATCTCTGGGTTAGAAAAAAAAAAACTGGACCCCACTATCTTTTACTGTATGAATAAAAAATAAAAAAAACATTTTCCACTAGAGAAAGAAATGTGAGGCTCTTTCATACCTTTTGGTTCATTTTTGACAAGCACATCTGTATTGGAGCATGTAATTTTTTTGGAAATGTTTAATGCATATGGATTTATCAAATCACTGAATGAATCCACTAGGAAAACATTGTTTATGGTCGATTTGAAGCCTTTACTTTGTTCACTTGGGAGAGCACAGCAAGCACTGAATCATCCTCCAATTTTGCCCTTGATTACATTTCATTGTCTGTTCTCATAGTTTCCTTCCTGAGCACAATCCCTTTGTTCTACTGTTTGTTAGTGCTCAGCCAGGCAGTGAAAGGCAGATGTTCCTGCTGTTTATGTATCATAACTATATCTAAAAGCATTACTGGAAGGTGTCAGAGATGTGACACAGGGGGTATTACACTACCCCTTCCACCAGACTCCTGCGTCTCTCAACTCTTCTGAAACTCTTCTGAAAGGCAGAATCCATAAAGAAAGGTTTCTGTTAGGTTAAAAACAACATCTGCTTGAGTCATCTGACAGCACAGGTGTTTAAAGTGACAGGACATGAATCTGTTTATCACTTGTCCTTAGATGATTATAGTTTTGTTCTCTGTCTCTGTATTTTGTTTCTGAAAACAAAACCGCATGCCTTCTGTGGACCATCAGTAACATTTGATATAGCAGGAAAGTGATTCCACACCAAATGTATACAAATGTACACGTATGTATGTATGTATGTATGTATGTATGTATGTATACGTATGTATAAAAGTGTGTGTGTATAGTGTTGATATATATACACTCATCAGGCATAACAATATGACCGCTGACAGGTGAAGTGAATAACACTGGCTCTTCATCACAGAACCTGGATGGGATATATTAGGCAGCAAGAGAACATTTTGTCCTCAAAGTTGATGTGCTAAAGCAGGACAAATGGGCAAGCTTAAGGATTTTAGCAAGTTTGACAAGGGCCAAATTGTGATGGGTAGACAACTGGATCAGAGCATCTCCAAAACTGTAGCTCTTGTGGGGTGTTCTCAGTCTGCAGTGGTCATATCTATGAAAAGTGGTCCAAGGAAGGAACAGTGGTGAACCGGCGACGGGGTCATGGGTGATCAAGGCTCAATGGAGGAGCATCAGACCTGGTCCCCGGAGCAATGGAAGAAGGTGGCCTGGTCTGATGAATCACGTTGTCTTTTAAATCATGTGGATGGCCGGGTGCGTGTGCATTGCCTACTTGGGGAACACATGGCACCAGGATGCACTATGGGAAGAGGGCATCGTGCACCCTGCTTTAGTTTTTGTACCACAAAATTAGATTTCGTGCTTTCCCTTTGGATGATTCCTTCACATCACTTTGTATTTTCTTCAACAACTTGCATAGTTAATGCAACAGTTACCTGTCTTCCCGTAACTATGGCAACAGCAATGTGGGTAATGACTTTAGCATGCTACAAAGGAGCTAATATTTTAGCCCGAGCATTAGCCTGCTTAAGCTGCTTCTCATTACATTACATTAGAATTCTCACGCTTAATGAGAGCCTGGGTGCTCCTACAACGCTAATCCACTTTCATGCCATCTCTCCCTGGGTGTCAAGTACTGACAGCTTCCCCTATTTACACGTAAATCAAAACATCAATTAATCCTAGTAATTAACAGGCCCCTCTGCAACAATACTGCCTCTCAGCACACCATCACAAATCCTCAGCACGCTAAACCCCCACAGACGAATGCAAATAAACCCCCTCCTTATGCCGAGAGGTCATATAGAAGGATTTTCTGTCTAAATCCTCAATCACTTGCTTGACCAGAGAATTTGCTTTGTATCCTTATCTCTACCAATCAGCACAAGGCCTGTGAACGTCCTCTCTGGGGACTCACAACTGTCCTATATTATACTTGCTTTGACTGATTGTTTGGCCTTTATGACTGTTGCCATGACGACTAAAAAAGCAACTACATATCATAATTCTATTGAGGGGCTTAACCTGTAAATTGACACTTTTCTGTCATTTTCACTTCCTGCGTACTTTTTTGCTCAAGTAATAGAGCATTCTATGTAAGTTTTCTTTTGTTTTTTTTTGTCAAGGCCAATGCTCAGAGATGAAAACAGTGAAGTTCCCTGACATGAATGAGCTGTATATATACAGATAAACAGAGATCCCCGCACTGCTTATTTGCATGTAAATAGATACTTATTCTATATGCATTGTGCACAGAGTTCTAAAACAGCAAAGAGGATATTTCCAGAGACCCGCGGCACAAAAAAAGCATATGATTCCCTGCATGGATGTCATTTATGATGTATTATAATGGATTCAGAGATAAGCAAGTATCACTGTGTGTTTGCTAAGGCTTACATGCATAATGTTATGTCTCTGATTGGGTGATGGGTTATAAGTGTTGAATCTCATAACTTATGTATTGACAGTTATGTTATACCCTGTAGCTTTTCATCAGATTCTTCATTTAAATAACCAGATAATAGAGAATAATCTGAATGGTATGGAAGCCCATTTCCCCTTGAGAGTAAAAAAAATATATATTCCCAATTGACTTTATACCATAAAAATGTGAATACATTTTCTCACAATATAACTGAGATTAATAAATACTACATAATGGGTGTGTTTACATGCACACCAATAAGCTGATAACGCCAAAAAACCAGCTTATTGAAATAACCAGTTTTCCCCGTTTACATGCAAACCAGTAAACGGACAATGCAAGTAAAACGTGTTTACATGACTTTATTTATAAACCGGGTTATTTCTTATAGTGACGTCAAAAATAATAACGTCCGTATATCTGAGTATATTTGAGTTTTTTCAAATGTTACGTCAGTTGTGATGTTAAATAAAGTGTGTGCCGTCTCAGTGGGAGATTTACGGCTCATATTATCCCTTATGCAGTTATGCAGCGTTTTGGCTGAACCTCTTCTAGGCTTCTTCTGCTGCATGAGAAAAAAGAACACCTCTTTACAATTTTCTGGGTCTTAAACGAGTCTGCGTTTGTGATATATGTCCTTATTTCATGCAAAACGCTAGCTCGCTCTGTCTGGATGCATGTACATCTGCTCTAAGTTTGCGTTTTTTTGTCACCTATCACACATGCGCTCCAATAAGCTGACAGAAAGCAGGTTAATGCGTTTACATGCAGCGCAAAATCGAGGTAAGAGGAAGAAACTTGACTACCTGTCCCGACCGGTTTATGCTTACGCTGTTTATGACATTACTCCGATAAAAGAAAACGGGTTACCGCGTTTACATGACCATGTTCATTGTCGGCTTATTGGGCATAATCGGCTTAAGAGCCTGCATGTAAACGCACCCATTGTTAGTTCATTATAATAATATAAAGAAATGAAACTTTAAGTGTTACTGAACAATATATAATTTTAGATGCCGTGTATATCCCTGTATAGCTCTATAAGATACAGCATAGATCCCTGTGCACGTTGAATGTGTCATTTAAAGCGAATTGGTTCGTAATTATCCTCGCTTACCCCTACAAATCTCCTCGCTTACCCCTACAAATCTCATCTGATTGACTTGTTGAAGCTGATAAGCACGTTATTGGCTGTGTAGTGATCTTTGGCCTCTGAGTTTGTGACCACTGACATTAAGGTGTAGGTGCAGCTCCTTTTCAGATAAAGGGGACAGTAACAAGATGGTGGACACATTTCTTGAGGCTGATTTGTCGATAGAACAACGGCTATATGGTACAGAGGTTGTTTCCTTGGTAACCAGGTGGCAAGAGCAAAGAGGAAAAAAATATCAGTAGAGCCGATAGTCCAGTGGCCTGTTAGGACCAGAGAAGGGTACAGCACACTAATGAAGCAAAGCTTAAATGAGGTGATTTGGTTTACATATTAAGTCAGCTGCTAATGAGAGTAAAATTCATTGGAAATGTTAGAAAATATAATTTATAAAAGCACACACATGAAAAACAAAAAGAGGAATCTGCACACCAAACTAAAACGGAGTTTGAGGTCCAGTAAAAGTAGCATTTTACTAAATACCCTCAGATAAAGCAACAACAAAAAAAAGATTGTATAAAACTTTAACGTTTCAGCTCATCTTGGCTCATCTTTTTATAATAATTTTAACACCATTAGTCAACTGCATTTAAACATTTCAAAGCACTAATTAGACTAAAATAAAAATAAACACACACACACATGTTGGGTTTCCATGTTTTATGGGGACTTTCCGGACATGATTTTTAAACTGTAAAGGTTATGTTCTATCCCATAAACAACCCTCACAGAAAACATGCTGCATTTTATATATATATATATATATATATATATATATATATATATATATATATATATATATATATATATATATATATATATATATATATATATATATATATATATATATATATATATATATATATATGTGTGCAGGCTATTTTGCAAGTTCTCCCACTTAAAAATCATGGAGGGGTCTGAAATTGTCATTGTAGGTGCATGTCCACTGAGAGAGACATAATCTAAAAAAAAGAAAATCCATGTTAATATTTGGTACTGTAGTTTTTCACCAGGTTTGCACACACTGCAGGATGGATTTTGGCTCCCTCCAAAGATTCTCTATTGGGTTTAGGTCTGGAGACTGGCTTGGCCACACCAGAACCTTGATATGCTTTTAACAGAGCCACTCCTTGGTTATTCTGGCTGTGTGCTTCGGGTCATTGTCATGTTGGAAGACCCAGCCTCGACCCATCTTCAATGCTCTAACTGGGGGAAGGAAGTTGTTCCCCAAAATCTCGCAATACATGGCCCCGGTCATCCTCTCCTTAATACAGTGCAGTCAACCTGTCCCATGTGCAGAAAAACACACCCAAAGCATGATGCTACCACCCCCATGCTTCACAGTAGGGATGGTTTTCTTGGGATGTACTTATCATTCTTCTTCCCCCAAACACATTTAGTGGAATTATGACCAAAAAGTTCTATTTTGGTCTCATCTGACCACATGACTTTCTCCCATGACTCCTCTGGATCATCCAAATAGTCATTGGCAAACTTAAGACAGGCCTGGACATGTGCCGGTTTAAGCAGGGGAACCTTCTGTGCCATGCATGATTTCAAACCACGACGTCTTATTGTATTACCAACAGTAACCTTGAAAACGGTGGTCCCAGCTCTTTTCAGGTAATTGACCAGCTCCTCCCATGTAGTTCTGGGCTAATATCTCACTTTTCTTAGGGTCATTGAGACCCCACGAGGTGAGATCTTGCATGGAGCCCCAGTCCAAGGGAGATTAACAGTCATGTTTAGCTTCTTCCATTTTCTAATTATTGCTCCAACCGTGGACCTTTTTTCACCAAGCTGCTTGGCAATTTCCCATAGCCCTTTCCAGCCTTGTAAAGGTGTACAATTTTGTCTATAGTGTCTTTGGACAGCTCTTTGGTCTTGGCCATGTTAGTAGTTGGATTTGTACTAATCGTATGGTGTGGACAGGTGTCTTTATGCACACTCTAAAAACTAATTCAGAGGACCTTTAGTCATTACTTAAATATATATATTGTTGTGAAATAAAAAATCAAGTTCTGAGAAACTATTAGACTTTTTAATTGTAATTGTTATTTTATTGAGTTGGGATGACACACAAATTATGCCTATTGATGAAATATACTATCATGACTTGTCAGAGTTTAACATTTTCAGTTAATCAAGAAACAATTTAATTTTAAGTTCTGTTAATGTAAAAAACAATTTGATGACGTGCAAACAGCTAGCCCACAGTTTCCGCGCGCAAGGCCATGCAACGAGACGAGTGAAGCATGTGGTGAATGGTAAGTAGTTTTATGCTTAATTACACATATTCGCATTCGCTCAGGATTCAGTTGGTGACAGCCTTCAGTGGTCGGCAACTGGCGGCCCGCGGGCCAAAAGTGCATGGCCCGCCAGCGATAATATCTGGCCCGCGGCGCGCCCGCATCTGCCGAATCTGGCAGATTGTTTTGATAGCGGCTGGTTCTGAAATATATCTGTCAGTGTAACGGAGGCGAGTTAATGAGAACTGTGCAGGTAAACTCCCGTTATTTCAAGAGACGATCACTTCGTCTAGTGGCCAGTGGAACGTAACGCAGCGTTTAGTCTCACCGTTAGAGCGTCAGACTCCCGTGCAGGTCAGACCCGAGTTCGAGCCCCGCTCAGAGCGAGAAGTGCGAATATATATCAACATTCAATCAATTTTGTCTTTAGTGAATTTGCCTTTTTTTTTAAATACAGCAACGTTTTAGCAGTAATGTTTTATTTTAGGATAAATTCAGAGCTTTCAATTTGAAAAGTTCTGAAAGACATTCAAGAGTCAGTGGAATAGATCGCTAGACACGCCTCTAAAAGAGCCTCATGAAATGTGTGGTATGATGACAAAACGAACAGTGAAATATTGAAACGTTTGATTATATCGCGAGGCGTCAGCACCAACACGTGAACAATAACAACTCAAATTCAGCTTCCTTTTTATCAAAAAATATTGACAAGAACCAGCAAAAAGGTGCCATGCTTAGATTAGACACACCAGCTTTGCATTCACAAAACCAGGTAGGATGCATGCACAGATGTCTTCCCATTCTTCTTTGTATGCCCTGTTTTCGCTGTTAACTTTCCTCTTTAGACTCTTTGATAGTGCTATCTTAAATGTTAACATCACTAGTCTGCACTCGATGTAGTAGCCTAATCGTTTAGCCTGCCTCTAAAACGCAAACGATTGCAAAAAAAAATGCAGTTTACTACGTGAGGATGCCAAGGAATAATTCTGAGCTAAAAGTAAGCTACATGACGTCAAATAAGTATTACAATAGGTTCCATGTGTAACAAGCAAATTAAAATAGCCTACATTTATAATTCACAATATGGAAAGTGGAAATAATAAAACATAGTTCGTTAAGAGCAATCAAACATGCCAATAATGGGCTTATTCAAATCCTCTTTTATGTTTTGACTTATTTTTATTTATTTATTAAATTATCCCTTGACTATATTCTGGCCCGCCATCTAGTGGCATTTTTTTTTGGCCCATGGCCAAATATACTTGTAACCAAATACTGAAATCTGTAAGTCCTTACTCTGAAATCTGCGCAGTGTTGATAGGAACGTTATAACTAGTCTGTGTGCCGAGGAGGTAAAGTTAGCTAACGTTATAGCTGTAGCCTGTCACTAATTGAGCTAACTTAGCTACACTATTTGTTCAGATACTTTGCTCAAAACCAGTCGGAATTATGTAGGGCCCAATGAATTACGTTTTATTTTTTCCTAAATTTCGTTTTTTTATTTCTCCAAATTTCGTTTTTTTTTTTAACCTTCTGCTCGTATTTTACCACAAAAAAGTGTGTTTTACAGCCTGCTCTCGTCTGTTAAGAATTTATTTTGGAGAACCATATTTCATAAGGTTTAATATTCACGTTAAGACCGTGAATGTGATAATTAGTTAAACACATGGGTTACAGTGGGGCTGGGCGATAAAACGACATGTCTCGAGATAGACATGTAATCAATAGGCTATTAATAGAAATGCGTTTGATAAAACGTTCGATATATATTTTTTATTTATTACATATACGTTATATTTTTCTTCGTCGGAACAAACCGGAGGCTGAGTGTGGCTAAAGATTTTTTCTTACGGTCATGACAGAAGAGCAAAAACATGGTAAGCCTGAATATCATTAGGAAAAAAAAAAATATCATTAATGGTGTCTGTTTATATTTAAAAAATTGCCTCCTGGAAAACACAGGAAAAATTATTTTCTATAGGACAGGGCTCAACTTAATTATTAAGCTCATGTTACTTAGAAATGTGTTTTATTGTGGCCAAAAAACTTAAAACATTATGTTGGATCAACTTAATTACTTGCATTCATGTAGAAAATTATTAAGTTCATGTTACTTAAAAATGTGTTTTATTGTTGCATAAAAGGTAATTCACCATACTCAAAATATCGTTTAGAATTAATGTAATTCTGCCAGTAGTCTTAACATTAAAATTCTAGTGGAAAACGTTAACATATTATATAACATATATTATTTTTTAGAGTGCAGCTAACGACCTCAAACAGGTGCATCTAATTTAGGGTAATAAATGGAGTGGAGGTGGACATTTTAAAGGCAGACTAACAGGTCTTTGAGGGTCAGAATTCTAGCTGATAGACTTCAGCTAGCATCATACAAATAAGTAGTTAAAAAAATCATATATTGTGATTTCTGGAGTTTATTTATTTATTTTTAGATTATGTCTATCACAGTAGACATGCACCTATGATGACAATTTCAGACCCCTCCATGATTTTGAAGTGGGAGAACTTGCAAAATAACAGGGTGTTTAAATACTTATTTTCATCACTCTATATATAAATGGGGAAATGGGGACTTTTTCAGACATTTATGTATATGTAGGGTTATGTTTATGGGTTAGAACATACAGTCTGTACAGAAAAAAACTAAAACGAATTCAAGTTAAGTCTGTCTTAGATTAAATGTAAATTAAGAACTCAACAAAGCAACCTTTTAATTGCTTTCTTCCTACTGTTGTAGTCCAAAGGTTTTTAAAGCTTTTTACACCAAATATAAATAATTGGCTTTTATATTGTTGCTCTACTGCCAAACAAATAATTAAAGTATTATCTGAACAAAACATTTACTTTGCTTTCACTATTTATTTAGACTATAGACTAAAGCAATACAACACTGCTACAGACAGCGCTACAGGTTTTCACTGTGGATGGCAGAAGACTATAAAAGACTTGGAGGGTTTTACATCCTTGAAACCAAGCCTCAAAACACTTGGCTTGACATTCAGTGGGGATTCTGTGGCCTTTCGGAGTGTTTGGCTGGGGCATGCGAGTCCAAAGCCTCCTCCAGTTGTCCATTACATTTGAGAAGGGCTGGAAATCCAGCTATGGGGCAACCATAGGACTCTGAGCTGCTTAGAGAAACCCAAATCTCCATTATGCTACTTCAGCTGCAAAATGGGCAGTCTGAGATTCACAACACGCTGCTAACAGATGCACACAAACACACATAAAATGTTACACGGAGTGTCAGCTTGATCATTTGTCAAAACTTTTACGGCACCATTTGATTCAACTATTACACTTTTATTGTACTGTATTTTTCATTAAACTTTCATACTGCAGTTGGAACATATTTTAAAACGGATACCAATAAATGTTGCTTTTAAATCTGGAATCACAATTACTAACAGCAGAAACCAGGCAGCTCCATTAGTTCAGCCACCCACATCAATACAGAGTTCATAGTATTGTGCTCATAAAGGACATTTATAGCGGTTGTGTTAGTCACTGTCTGTTGGATAGCCTGAGAATGGGAATTGTATGGGAATGTAAAGCACTCACGTGATTCTACAGAGCTTCTTATCAGGCAGAGCCTCCACCGAAAGAAATCAGGTCATTTATTATTTAATTAAACCTGGCTAAGGTCATGCTAGATCATTAGACAGAAGGTTATTACAAAGAACAAGTGAAGAAGAATCTCCTCAGGGAAACAGATAGGCCAAGGAGAAACCATGAGCAAATGAACCTCGGCAGATGAATGTAATAGAATTTTTTTTTTTTTTTTTTTTTTTTTTTTAAGCAGACTTTGGAAGACCGGAACGTCACTTTTAAGAATACAACAGAAGAATCAGACTTGATGTGTGTTATGTTCTGACCTGAGAGGGAACATGCCTACCAAGGGCAGTTTCATCCAAGTATCAGTCAGGTGGAATAAACATTGGTCAGCACTCTTTTATTTGCTCTGTCTGCTCACCTTAGTCTATTTGAAATGAAAAGGCTTTTGACTAAACAGTTGAATTACCATAGAGCGTGGTTCTTTTAACCTTGTTTATTTGTTTTGAAGGTTGCAGCCTTCATTTTTGCCCTCTGCCTTTCAAAGTTCTCTGTGTAATTCCCAAAGCACAGGTTTTCTTTTTTTATCCTGATGTAAATCTATGTATGTTTAGCACTTTTCTGGAAATGTATTAATATGAAGTCCACTAGTGTTATATGGTTGATTAGTGTTTTCTATATGTTGGTATCAATCCAATGTCTCATCCCTCTAGTTTTTGCTTTGTCCTAATGGGGTTTCGGGTGTAGATTCATGTGAAACATAATTTTAATGTGTTTTAGCAATAAAGCTGCAGCATAAAATAAAAAAAAAATTTAAGGGGTCTGAATACTTTCCGAATGCACTGTATATAGACATGTCATTATTAAACCTTTAGTATTTATCTTTTTTTTTTTTTTTTTTTTTTTAGATTAATACTTCTGCTCGTTGTTGTTGTAATTATCTAAATCACACAGAAAGAGTTTTAATGGCAGTGGGCAGCCCTATATCAGCTGCTTTTTAATACTGCTCTAATTGTACTTACTGGCACTTCTCCCAAACAACCTTTACTATAATATTTTCCAAGCCACTGAAAAGGAATACATTTATTGGCAATGAGTCCCAGGCATGCAGTGTAAATTACCTTTTATACATTTGCAAAAGCTCCTAAAAGGCTTAGATGTGAACATATAAACACAAGCTTTTGGAAATGAATTGGAAGCAATTGATGGGTGACAAGAAAAAAGAAAAAGAAAAAAGCATTTCATTTTATGTACTTAAAGCTCTATTTTTCTCTGAACTTGCATCTGTACTGCACTGGACCACCTGCAAGGACATAGTGCTGCTCATGACCAATATGTCTGTAAATGAACATTAAAAAAGTTGTCATGGGCACGTCCATTAACATGTGTGTGTGGTCCTATAAACGTTTTGAGGACCAAATGTCCCCACAAAGATATAATACCGGTAAATTTTGACCTTGTGGGGACCCTGTGTCAAAAACAGCTAAGAAATCATAAAGATTTTTTTTTGTTGTTGTTGTTGAAAATGTAAGAAGGCAGAACTTTTTTTTGTCAGGGATGATTTTAGCGGTAGGGTTAGGGCACAGAATATACAGTTTTTACACTATCAATATCATTATGTCAATGGAAAGTCCTCATAAAGCTACCTGTAACTGCTGTATCAATTTTCTCCGTAATAAAAGCATTGGTGATTTTGACAAATGTATTTGTGCTTGTGCTCTAGAGAGCATCAACGTTTTGTATTTACAACATGTTTTTCAAGCATTGAGCTGTAGCCAATCACAGACATATCTGTTGGTTTAGACAAAAGAGAACTGGAGCACTGCTGGAATCCCTTGCACCCTCTGGTGCTCTTGGAAGGGTAAATGTTGAAAAAGAATTCGAAAAAAAGAAAAAAGAAAAAAAAAACCTGATGAAGGCCAATGGGTCGATACGCGTTGGTGTTTTAAGGTTTTAGCCCTACCAATAAAGGTTTTTTCACTTTTGCATCCTATTGAATATCTGTTGGTTTCTTGAATGCAGTGGCAAATCAGCTTTGTGTAGAGTCCACTGCTCAAAGCTGGAGATCTTGTCCAATGCTGCATGCTGAAATCCTCTCATTATAGCAAAGTGTAGACATTATGTTAATAAGATATTCACTGTGCAGTGTTGACAGCTTCATTGATTTTAAAAAAAACTTTGTGTGATTGCGTCATCTTGATGAATAAGAGAAGTAACAGTCTGTTTATAAAGGGACTTCACACCTTCTAGGCGAGGTATACTCAATTCAGAATTTGAATAAAGCTTTTGATATTCATTTTCGACTAGTGGCCACGTACACGTTGCAAAGTGTCTGGAGTGACATCCGCTAAATTCATGTAGGCCAGTTTGAACAATTATTATTGTTTTTTTGTGTGTGTGTTTTCTCAGACCACATGTATTACTTTTTAAAAATCTTTAGATCGCATATTTTTGGGGGGCTTTTAAATAGCCAAATTAAAACATTTAAATAAAAAAGTTAAAAAGGCATTTACTTAAAAGTACTTTAAAAGTTATTTAAAGTTATAAATATAAACGTACTTGTTTAAAAGGTTAAGGTCATTTTGATATGGTGTATTCCTCACATTTCAAATGCAAATTGTCTCAGTTTAACTCAGAGTTTCAGTGTTGACTAGAGCCAGAGGCTCTTAGTGTTTGTTTACATTTGCTTTTAGGTTTAATTATTTAAGATGTTATATCCTATTCTGTTTATATCAGGTCTATAAATGATGTGTCTGCATATTAGGACACTGCCAGTTTTAAGCATTAGTTGTCCTAAAGATGTTACTTTAGAGCTTTTTGTAATGTCCCCCCCCCCACACACACACACACACACCCCTTTCTTTCTCTCTCTCTCTCTCTCTCTCTCTCTCTCTCTCTCTCTCTCTCTCTCTCTCTCTCTCTCTCTCTCTCTCTCTCTCTCTCTCTCTCTCTCTCTCTCTCTCTCTCGACTTGTCCTCTCATGACGTTTCGTTTAATCATATCAAAGCCAGAGCAGGTAAACAGACTGGGTGCTCAAAGCTCTAGGGAGAGACTCCTCGTCCCAGATACTAAAACTGCTTTCACTTCCTTATCTACACACAGACGCTATATAAATGTGTGTAGATAGTGTGCACCAAATTGCAGTCCTTATTGTACACTACTTTTTCACATCCAAAAAAAAAAATCATTTATCAGCCATTGTGCATGTCCTCATTCCAGATGTCAACACATGAGCTGCGGTAAATTTAAGTGTGGAGCAGTATGTATTTGATTGCATTACCAGTACCAGATGTTCACCGGCTGTTGTAGAGCTGCAATAATGAGCATGGTATCAGCAGAAGGGGAGACTCCTGCCCACTCAAATGGAGTGGATCACCAGCAGCAGACCGCCCACTTCAGGACCAGAGCAGGTTTTGAACAGAGCTATTCCAGATAGCAAACCCCCGCACAGTTGGATCCATCTCGCTGGCGACCAGTCTAACCTTGTACATGTTTATTCTGTCACTGGAGCCATATTCTCAATTTTAAGCAATTTCTCTCTTTGATATTCTCCAAAAAGAAGAATTAAGTTAGAATATTAAATTGTAGCATCTCGGGATGCTCTTTGGGGGTTTCAAATTGATCAAAAATGCCATGACTAAAAGAAGATTCTAAAAAGAGGCTTTTAAGATCTAAACATCCTTACAAATAGTTTGTTTGTTACAAAGAAGCAGCATTTATTTAAATCTTTAGAAATAGAAATCTTTTGAAAATTATAAATGCCTTTTACTTGTGATACATTTTATGAATACTTTCTGAATAAAAATATAACTTTATTTATTTCTTAAAGTTGTTTATTTATTATTTATTCAGTGAACAGTAGAATATTGCAGTTAATACAACTTGAATCTATTTTATTTTATTTTTCTGTTGATTTTTTTATGTTTAAATCTAAGTTATCAATGTAAAAAAGTGATTATAGGCAGCTGCCATTTTTCTATCAATTTTGTCTAGTGTAATTCAGTGATTTTAAATCATATTTTTGAGTGTTGCCACATGAAGCATATTTTTTTTGGTTTAATGCGTTTAAAAAGAGAGTTACTACACCAAGTGCTACATGATATTCTTCTGAATGTCCATGATGTCACCCCAAGCATTGCTGTCGTAGGAAATCCGTTCTCCTGACACATGTGACAGCTGCTGCTGAATCAGGCTTTCATGCAGTGTGAGTGCATTAGCACAGATGCAATTGATCTTTCAGAAGGGCATTTGTTTCTGATGCTTGTCATGGTGGATGCCTCTTCCTCCATCAAGTAAAAAGGTAGACATTTTCACATCAACGGGAGACTCATTCATGCCAAGCTTTTATGTCAGAGAGACTCGAGTCTTCATTTCATCAATACACAAGCTGGCACGTGAGTTGTGTAAGTTCCTGGCTCTGGTTAGGTAATGAGAAATACTCTATTTTCTCTCTCCCGCACTCTCGCTCTCGCCATAGGCATCTGTCAGTGTTGGAATGAACAGGGACTCATCAGTGGAGTTCTCCCCTCTGAGGCCTGTACTAACATGGCCAGATGGAGCCTGGGCTCACTTGGCACCCGCCAAACCAGCACCCTGGCAATATGCAGGGAACTCAAGCGTTCTATTCCCCCACTCTCCTTCTCTTTCTTTGTCTGACACACACACATACTTTTTACTCTTTCACATATTTCTTTCCCATCCCTCCTTCATCTGTGATGTTGGTTTACTACACCTCCGAACAGTTGCAGTTCAAGGGCTTATGTGAACTCATGGGACCCCTGCAAAAAAATAGCTTTTGTTGCAACCTAAGGTAGTAGCCACACTGTAAAAAAAAAAAATAGTTTAGTGCATTTTTTTTACTGTATCTAAAATCAGGCTGATTCTATTTAATTAAATATTTTTCGCTTGAATAAAACCAATGATCTTTTTCCCCCTATATACTGCCATAAGAGATGCACCAATATGATTTATATATATATATATATATATATATATATATATATATATATATATATATATATATATATTAGTTATTGCTGATGAAAATAATACAAAAACAAAAATGCTAATTAATAATAATAATAATGTTTTTGAAAACAAATGAAATACGTTTAATATTACTAACATGATATCTTGGTAACACTTTAGGGTAAGGTCACTAGTAACATGAACTAACATGAGCAGTTAATTTGTTACTGTATCTGTTCATCTTTGTTAACAATAGTTAATAAACATACTGCTGTTCATGGTTTGTTCATGTTATTTCACAGTGCATAACTAATGTTAACAAGATTTTAATAATGTATTAGTAAATGTTGAAATTAACATTAACAAAGTTAAATAAATGCTTTATAAGTGCAGTTCATTATTAATTCATGTTAACTAATGTAGTTAACTAATAACCAATATCTTTAATATGACCGTTTCAAATAACATCATTGCTGTTTGAGCTGCTCATGCTGAAGAGAATGAACACCCGTAAACTGAAGTGCTTTAAAGGTTAATTAACTCAACGAAACGCATCATATATGAGAATAATCAGATATTTATAGGGGTGTGTGACGAGACGAGACACAAGATCGGTTTCACAAGAAGGAGACAAGACGAGATTACATTTTTGCACAGTATTTTTTGTAACAGTACAGTAAACTGCACAGTAATCCTCATTGACAAAATTCATGACTGAAAAAATTGTCTACAGGTGCATTTTGAAATGCTTTAACTAATCATCAATGTCATTTCAGTTCTACTTTCTGAGTATGAACGATCAAATAATAAATTGCATCTGAGTAAGAGATCTCGCCACACCCCTAGATATTCATATTAAATAAATATAATAATATAACTTACATTTGCACAAAATCACACACAGATGAACTTGAACTAAGTTGCATATAGTCTGAAGGCCTATAATGGCTTCCCTATTTAAGAGCGCGCGCTGAAACTGAAGATGATGCTGACCTCCGCTGGTGCAGGGTCAGTAACGTTCTGGGGGTTTGGGGGTGTATCATGTAGTATGCAAAGAAATGCATACTATATCAGAATAATCAGATCAGATCTAAACCTAATATAAAAATCTCATATCTGCACAAAATGACGCTAATGTACAAGCTGTGAAACACAACTAAACCCAGAGAATTCACAACGTTTTATTACAATAGTGTTCTCGTTGCAGTGTTATGTATATGACAGGCCCTGTAGTTATTAATATTGTGTATTTTAGTGAATATAATGAAGCGCTTTAATGCATCAATAATTAACGTTACCAAATATAACCCCTCCTGTTCGAACCGCCGCTCCAAGCTGCAACCTCTAGCGTCAGTCACTAGAACGTCTCTTGATGTCAGAGGAGTGAGGTTTACTCGCAAAGCAACTTCTAGCTGGCCTCCAATACATTCACCCCCCTAAACCTCATGCCCATTCAGGTCACATTCAGGTCACAGGTCACAATGTAACCCTTCCTGTTCGAACCGCCCACTCCAAGCGTGACTTGAACCCGGGTCCAGCGGCATGAGAGTGATATGCTCTTACAAGGAGGCTAAAGGCTGCAACCTCTAGTGTCAGTCGCTAGAGGTCAGAGGAGTGAGGTTTACTCACAAAGCAACTACTAGCTGGCCTCCGTTACACAAATACATCCAATATGAGATTTATCAGATACACACAAAAGAAACATAAAACTTACAATGCACATTGAAACTTGATTTTGCTAGTCATGGTGCAACAAACATGCTGAAACACATTCCCATTATAATTTTATGTAGCCTATATGATTTGTACTGCATATTGTGCTGCACTTAACTGTCTTAACTGTCTTTTTCTTTCTGCGATTCAAGTGATTCAAAACCATTCAAAACGATCATGGCGGACAGTGCGCATCTGAAGCGTCTCGGCTGAAGAAAATACACTATCTGCCAGCTAAAATGTATCGACCAAATTGATTCCATCACAGGAATAAATTACATTTTAAAATACATATCAAAACAGAAAACAGATATTTGTACTGTAATAATATTTCAATATTCCTGTTCAATTTGCAATTATCTAGTCAACCAATCACATGGCACTTTCTTCAGTGCATTTAGGGGTGTGGTCCTGGTCAAGACAATCTCCAAACTGAATGTCAGAATGGGAAAGAAAGGTGATTTAAGCAAATTTGAGCGGGGCATAGCGTGCCAGACGGGCCGGTCTGAGGATTTCACAGTCTTCTCAGTTACTGGGATTTTCACGCACAACCATTTCTAGGGTTTACGAAGAATGGTGTGGAAGGGAAAAAAACATCCAGTATACGGCAGTCCTGTGGGCGAAAATGCCTTGTTGATGCTAGAGGTCAGAGGAGAATGGGCCGACTGATTCAAGCAGATAGAAGAGCAACTTTGACTGAAATAACCACTCATTACAACCGAGGTATGCAGCAAAGCATTTGTGAAGCCACAACACTCACAACCTTGAGGCGGATGGGTTGGCTACAACAGCAGAAGACCCCACCTGGTACCACTCTTCTCCACTACAAATAGGAAAAAGAGGCTACAATTTGCACAACCTCACCAAAATTAGACAGTTGAAGACTGGAAAAATGTTGCCTGGTCTAATGGTTCTCTATTTCTGTTGAGACATTCAGATGGTAGAGTCAGAATTTGGTGTAAACAGAATGAGAACATGGATCCATCTTGCATTGTTACCACTGTGCGGTGGTGGTGTAATGGTATGGGGGATGTTTTTTTGGCACACATTAGGCCCCTTAGTGCCAATTGGGCATCGTTTAAATGCAACGGCCAACCTGAGCATTGTTTCTGACCATGTCCATCCCTTTATGACCACCATGTACCCATCCTCTTATGGCTACTTCCAGCAGGATAATGCACCATGTCACAAAGCTCAAATCATTTCAAATTGGTTTCTTGAACATGACAATGAGTTCACTGTACTAAAATGGCCCCCACAGTCACCAGATCTCAACCCAACAGAGCATCTTTGGGATGTGGTGGAACGGGAGCTTTGTGCCCTGGATGTGCATCCCACAAATCTCCAAAAATTCTAAAGAATGCTTTCAGCACCTTGTTGAATCAATGCCACGTAGAATTAAGGCAGTTCTAAAGGCGAAATGGGGTCAAACACAGTATTAGTATGCTGTTCCTAATAATCCTTTAGGTGAGTGTATATTTTTGATCAAACAAAGACATTCTTGGCAAGCATAAGAGTCTTCTTTCAAAACCATTAACGCTCTTACCTAATATTTTGAACGGTATGCAGTGCACGATGAAATGATAAACACCCCTCGATTGTGGTTAGTTGGACTTTATTGAATCTGGCTTGGTTGCAGAGATATTCTGTGTACAAGCCAAGGCTTGTGAAGCAATGCTTTCCAAACTATTTCTTGACGTCAGCCCTCACATTTTACTTCACAAAAGCTATTTCTTCACAAAATGTTTGTAATTTAACACAAGGATGAATGGTCGGTATGGTTTTGGAAAATACGTTGATGCCTCTTGCAGGCCCTGGAGTAGTGTGTGATGTTTTTGAGAAACACAGTCCGCAGAGCAGACTGCTTTAATTTTCCTCTCTTCTCTTCTCCCAGGACGTCTCTTCTTCCCCCTCTCTCCCCTTCTCTAAAGACTATGAATTTGCAGTTCTTATTTTAGCAAGGTGCCTCAGATGTTTGTGAGTGGAGTGTGTGAGTATACTTATTGTGTGTGTTTGTGAGTGGAGTGTGTGAGTATACTTATTGTGCGTGTGTGTGTGTGTGTGTGTGTGTGTGTGTGTGTGTGCGTGCGTGCGTGCGTGCGTGCGTGCGTGCGTGCGTGCGTGTGTGTGCGCGTGTGTGTGTGTGTGTGTGTGCGCGTACCTTTAATTAATATCAAACCACAGAGCCATTCCCGAGGCAGGCTAGAGCAGCTGTGTAAGTGTCATCTTCTGATGTTCTAATTATTTCACCCTTTTCTCGGTTTTGCACTGTCACCTTAATGGGTATCCTCAATCTTCCTAGAATCAAAATGGTAGTCGAGAATAAGACTTTTGAAAAGCCTGAAGTGGTTAAATGCAGGAGCCTGGATTTATTCTTGATAAATAAAAAGAAATAATAACAAAAATACATAAATTAACGTGATTGTTTATGACTGTTATTGTTTTATTACTTCTGCATTTTTGCTTATTTCAAACACAGGCTTTCTGTTACAGTATACTCTGTTTATAAGTCGATCCAAGAGTCCTAGCAGCTGTGTTGGATTAATTCATTTCAAATAGGCCTACACTGAAAAAATTGTTTTGTTTGTTATGGCAAATTTACCATTTTCCCAGCATGCACTGGGGTATGAATTACTGCAGTGTTTGTTAACTGTTTGCCAGTTTTATTTCCACAATTGTTGATTTTTTTGTTGTCACACTTGATAGCTTGTTGACTTGTAATTTTAGGATGAGTTTTCCCTCTATTTCAGAGATTAGTGAGATAGTTTTGTTTTAGCCCATAGAGACACTACGGTGGCTGACACAGGACAAAGATGTCATCGTCTGAGACATCATCTGTCATCAGACTATAGAGTTTGTAAAAGAGTTTTTCCGTTTAAGGGCTACTGTAGAAACATGACGGCGCAAAATGGCGACTTCACTGTAATTAAAAACCCAGTCATTGAAAACATATTTATATATATTATATTGCATTTCTGTCTATAGATCCTCTTAAATATTACACACTGCACCTTTAACCAAGTTATCTTTAATACTCACATTGAGTCAAGCTATTTTTTGAGCGTGCCTTAGCTCATGAGTATCCATATTAGTTTAGATAAAAAACATTCCGCTTTAGTCACGTGCAATTCTTAATATAAAATTAAAATAAAGTTCACAAAGTTTATTGCATAAAACTTTCATAGAATTTGATTCAACTTAATAAATCTACTTAAATTGTAACATAGCTAATTAATGTATTAAATGATAGGAAAAAAGTATGTCATATAAAGTCAATTAGGTAGATGCATTGCAAGCCTTCTTTTTCATTTTTAGTTATGCACCACATCAAATCAGAAAGAAATGTTTTTGTAGCTTGACTTTTGATTTAAGATGTCTCATTCCCAGTGTATCATGGCTGTCTATTACACCTGCTTTAAACGTGTTTGAAAACGTTCCAATTATAATACACACTTTGAGCTGTAATTAGCATTGACTAAAGCACTTTTCATAAGGCAGTTTTGTTACATACAAGCTATTTTAAGCTAAGTTCTCCATACTGCTTGACTTAATGTGCTGAGGCTTCTTTTAACAGCTACTGACATGAGACACTGAGTCATAATTATTCTTGTATAGCATATGCATGTATAATTACGGTACAATAAAAAGAGATAAAAGGAGGGGAAATGTTCATCTCTAGTATATTACCATATCATTTGCACACATCATTGAAAAGGACGCTGAGGATGGCAAATCAAGTGATATTCTTCTTCTTAGCCCAGTGGAAACGTGATCACCCATTTCAAGTAATCATGTTGGGCTCAGTTGTCCATTGGGGAAAAGATCCTTTTTATTTACATGATTTACTTGATTGGACAAATAATGTTATGTGCTTGTATATTGGGTGCCAATGTCTTGGATTTTTAATGATAATTGTGTCATGCTTGAACGTGCCAGTTTTAAAATATCAACCAAATAAAATTAATACTTGAAAGGATAAATACACCACATGCACTCGTTGGAGAGAGAGAGAGAGTAAAAGAGGACATTTTAAGCATTTTAATCTTGACAATGCAAAGCCGTTACTAAATGCGACAATAAAACCAATAACCTCAGTGTAAATAAAACTGACAAACAGTCTAATAATTTAAGCAGATTCATTATTTATAACCCAATTCATGCTGGGAAGAGGCTGAATGTTTAAATCCATCAAATCAGTTTAGGTCTATTTTAAACTAACTTTTAATTTGACTTTAATATTTAAGATCAACTAATAAAGTGAAATTTGAATTTGTTACATTTCAGAATAAAGGTAATTGTTTAATTTACGATTATATGAGTATATGATGCATTTTATCCAGTTTGATGTGTTTTGATAATCGAGGTCTGTATTTGGATCACTGGGTCTGATCTGACTACTTAAATCAAATCCGATCAAACAATTACACTAATGGTCAAGACATGAATGACTTGAAACTAAGATTACTACTAGGGAGGATGACTTCTTTAAGCGTCACCTGAGATTAGAATCAACAAAATCCAGATTGATAACATGCACTTGACAAAATGTTTGATAGAAGTGGCTTTTTGCATGGCACTACTTAAAATAAATAATACAAAAATCTAATCTGATAAAGAATGCCAGTGGATAGCAACATTTAAAAAGCATAGATAAGAGGTCCGGTTGTTTGAATACTCTGGAGGAAGCTGGTCGATAAGCAGGGAATTTAAATGCTTTGCTTATCAAGCTTTCATTGGCACTTCATTTTGAAAGGGGAGTATCAACAGTCATATCACACTGCGGTGGCTTGAGCTCTAGCTTGTTTTCAGAGCCCATGCTGTGGTCAGGCTTTGACATGTTGGAGTGAATGTGCTGTGGCCTTAGCAGCATTCTTCCTGCATGCTGTATACATTGAAAGAGAAGAGCATATATACCGGCATATGAAAAAGTAAGGTCACCCTAAATTGTATGGTAAGCACAACAACAATAATCAGGTCGTTAGTGAGTTGTAAAATGATGTTGATGCAACCTCAGATGAATGACAACAAATTACATATTACTAATTAGTATTTTGGCCCACTCTTCTTTATAACATTGCTTCAGTTCATAGAAATTTGCAGGCATTTGTTTATGCAGTTCTCTTACGATCCCACCACAGCCTTTCAATCAGGTTGAGGTCTGGATTTTGATTGTGCTATTGCTACACCTTGATCTTTTTTTTTTTTCAGCCATTCTGTCGTAGGTTTGCTGGTATGCTTGGGATCATTGTCCTGTTGCAGGACCCAATTTTGGCCAAGCTTTAGCTGCTGGACAGATGGCCTCAAATTTAACTCTAGAATACTTTGGTTTACAGTAGGCATGTGCCGATATCAATTTTTCATGTTGCGATTAATTGAGAAGCTTTTATCACGGTATACAATATTATCACGATATTGAAATAAGTTGCAAAAAAAGTGTTAGATAGTTAAGAGTTAAGAACTATTTTTGTAATAACAAAAATAACTGAATGTTTAAATACAATAATACAATACACCAAAAATATATACAGCTCTGGAAAAAAATAATAGAAATCAATGTTAAGTGGTCTCTTCATTTTTTCCATAGCTGTAAAAGTACAATTTTCAAACAGATTAAACAGATTAAAGTGCAAAAGAATTAGGCTATAAAGAACAACAGGTGAATTAATATAAGGTCTCATTATTTAATGCATTAACTAAGGTTGAGCAATAGCTACATTTGGTACAGAAAGTATAATGTTTTTGGTAATGTTAGTTAAGAAATACTGATCATTGTTAGTTTTATCTTAAATCCATTAAAAAAGTTATTTTGTTATTAAACAGTAACTAAGAAATTAACATTACTTACAATAATTAATTCTTTATAAGTATTTTTCATTGTCAGTTTGGTAATAATGAATTAACATGTTAACTAATGAAGTCGTATGTCTTTTGGACAAATAATTCAAAAAATTCTAATCATTAGGGCATGTTGTAGTCCAGATTAAAACATGTTTAAGTTTGAAAATAAATGGCCTATTAAGTCTTTAAGTATTACATATTTGGTGCTGAGCCTGTGATGAACAACATCGAGATTACAAAAACGAATGGCTGTTTTAAAAACTCCTTCACTAGCGCAGTTGCTTTTGTTTGCGGGGTTTCCGGGGTAATCGCTGCATTCTGCCGTTCCATCAGCGCCCTCTGCTGTCACTTAGTGGCACTTCATTCAGCCCGTCTCCTTCACCCAGTCATGTGCAAACGCACGTTGGGCTTGTTTACATCTGAGTGTGTCCTTTTGACGCAGAATAGCGGTGTTGAGCATTTATACGGTTGATGGGCAACGTATTCTTGAGTGCATTATAAAAAATGTAATAATTGTTAATAAATTATTATTTTGAAGTGCCCACGATAACAATATCGTGCATATTCATTATCGTGATATATCGCCTTACTGAAAATCGCCACATTCCTAGTTTACAGAGGAGTTCATGGTTGACTCGATGACTGCAAAGTGCCCAGGTCCCGTGGCTGCAAAAATCATCAACCCTCACCAGGATGGACAGTTGGTACAGTATGAGGTGTTTGTGCTGAAATGCTGTATTTGGTTTTCGCCAAATGTGTGCTTCGAGCTGTGCATTATGGCCAAACATCTCCACATTGGTCTCGTCTGTCCAGAAGTCTGGTTTGTTCAGATGCATCTTTGAAAATCTAAGCCATGTTGCCATGTTTTGTTTTGTTTTGTTTTGTTTTTCCAGAGGGAAAGCATGCCATACTTGTCCTGTCTTTTTTTAATTGCACTTCCATTAACTTTAACATTTAACAGGTTAACTCAGCCCTGTAGAGTCTGAGGTGTAGTTACTGGGTGTTTTGTGATTTCTCTGAACATTGCATGACCTTGAGGTGAATTTGCTGGGATGTTCACTCCTGGAAAGATTGGCAACTGTCTTGAATGTTTGTGAATAATCATCCTTTCTGTAGAATGATTGTTTGGAAATGGCTGTATTACCCTCAGATTGTTGGCAGCAATTATTGTTTCTCTAAAATCATTGCCGATGACTTTCCTCCTTGGAATTGTGTTAACACAAAGCTGCAGGCTCCAGACCAGCAAATTACTCAAACTTCTGCTTTTATAGAGTTGGTCACGCTCGCTGATGGTCAAATAATTAAAGATGTTTGATTAGCAGCATCTTGACAGCTACTCACCCTCTTAATTCCTATGAAAGCAGTAAGGGTGGCCTTACAAAGTTGGTCACCCATGGGTTTTCCATTTTGGCCTAGCTTCTGTTAAATAAATAAAGACACAAGGTAATGAGTTGTATATCTAAGGTTGTATTTATCTAATTTTAAGACCTGCCAAGAACCAGATGTTTTTTTTTTATAATGTCCTATTACATAAACCACAGAATTCAATAGGGCATCCTTTCCTTTTCAGATGACTGTGTATACTGTATGTACACATTCACCTGCTATCTTGCAAGTAGGCTACCAGGTTATACGACATTTTGCCTTCAGAACTTCCTTAATTTTTCATGGCATAGATTCAACAAGGGCGTCATAGGTCTTCCTCCTGAACTAGACCCAGGTATGGCCATTTCCGGAAACCAGTGATTTCCAAAAATAAAGTTGTATGATTCCCTTTCAGTCGGTCACGTTCAATGTTTGTGGAACTGAGTGAGGATGCGGTATTTCTCTTCTGTATTTATACCCCCAAGATGTGGGCTGAATGTGATTCCGCATGCCAATATCAGCTATATGGATTACTTTTATGATGGATGGATGGATGGATGGATGGATGGATGGACTTTTTGGAGCTCAGGTACTATTCATTCCTATTATAAAGCTTGAAAGAGCCAGTATTTTAAATATATAAATAAATATATATATATATATATATATATATATATATATATATATATATATATATATATATATATATATATATATATATATATATATTTATATATTTAAAATACTGGCTCTTTCAAGCTTTATAATAGGAATGAATAGTACCTGAGCTCCAAAAAGTCCATCCATGATCCACTTGATCCTGCAGAAATTCGGATGTGGTGCTAAAGAAACATCATTATTTGAAAATGCAACATGATCCCAACAGTTTTTTTATTGAATGGACAGAGCAGCTTTGACCTCGCATCCTACCACTATCATGTCTAAATTATTCACTTTTAACTTTTTTTTTCTTTCCTTTTGGTCATATTTTATCTTGCCTAGGGCAGTGACTTAGTCATGACTGCCACGGGTGCCCCCTTAAGGAAAATAGCTGCATGGAACCCCCTGGTACAGCTGAATGTAGCGATTAAAGGCTGAAGAACGTCTTGTACAATGGGCTAGGTCAGCATACTAAAGTTGCCATTTTGGAAAAAATCCCATAAAACAGTAATAACTGTAAGGGTATTAGGAGTTTTCTTAAAGGAATAGTTCACCCAAAAATGAAACGTCTGTCATTCTTTAGTCACCCTAGTGTTTTTCCAAACGTATTTTTTGATGTCCATACAATTAAAGTTATTGGACACCAGAAATCGGTTAACAACATTCTTCAAAATATCATCTTAAGGGTTTTCTTGCAACTGACCTTCAAAGTCAAGTTATTGTTAATCAGCATTTTTACAGCTCAAAGTAATAAAATCAAACAGCCTGCCTCTTTAACTCAGTCTCATAAGTGTGGTGACAATATTGTATAGCTCGGCCTATTTTTATGCTTCGTGTTTATCCCCTATGGTTACCAAATCGAGAGAAAAGGAAACATGTCAGCCTCATGTCAGTATGACATGGCATTTAGCTATTTATGTTTTGGCTGTAATAGAGAGTAAATTGCTGCAGCTGGGTAGATTTGAGCAAAGCTGCTAAAAAGGAAAGATTAGTGTTTTCAGGTCTACACTATGTTCTGTGTTGGATTCCACTGTTGGATCTTTGATTTATGTTTTGCTATAGTCATCTCATTTTATTCGCCTCTCCTCACATCTGCCGGCAGCCGCTGAAATTGCATGTTAAAAGTTAAAGGAACACCTGTCACAGGCTTGAAGCTGATGGCAACATAAACACGAGTGCACACACAGCTTGAGTCAAGCTGCTAGAAGAGGCCCTTATACTTCTTCGGGAAGGAAAGAGAAGAATTGGCTTACAATCCATCTCCTCTCGTGTTTCGAAATGCGGTGGTCACCTGAAGGTGAAAAAAAGAACGCGAGACAAGTCGAGCTATCTTTTTATTTTCATGTTTGCTGACAGCAGAATGTAAATTATTTAAAAAGGCCAGGCTAACAAAAAAAAAAGTAAGAGAGAAGGGGAGGGGGTCTCAAAGTCGACATGCAATCATGTATACAAATTATTTGCAGCATACGGCTGGAATACACTACATGAATTTTAAAGTCTGTATAGTTTTTTAAAATACTAGCTATCATACACTTGCCTACTATGAAAATAACTGCATTGGGCACCATACACTAAACACAGTTCTCTCTATATCAACTAAACTAACTTCATGACGTAGTAAAGTAAAAAGCTCTTTTAAGGGCTTAAAAGCCCTTGGATGGCACTAGGGTCTGTTAAAATTACTATATAAATGCAGTCCATTTACCATTTACAGCTAAACTCCTGAGGCTAGTTGCATAAATATGCCACTATGTTAAGACTGTGTCTTTACCACTAATTTGTCCAACTAACAATTAGTCAAAATATAATCAGTCTTACTTTTCTAATTCAAATTGAACCGATCTACCATTTTATGTAAATTATTTTTAAAAGTTAGGGCCAGTCTTAAAGAAAAAATATACATGACTTACTTTTAAGACTAGTCTAAGTGGTTTATGCAACCGGCCCCTGAACTCAGGATCAAAGCCTGAGTTGACAGAAAAAGCATCACATAATGGGACAAACAAAGCCTGAATAGATTGTTTTGGTTTTTGTCAACTAAAATTGTCAAATCCTATAACCCTGAGTTTGTTAAAATAACATCATGGTACATGCCCCAAAAGAACTCAAAGGGCAGCAAATGTGTTTTTTTTATCTCACATTTACTTTTGTAAACATTATTAGTTGGCGGTATGTTATTTTCCAATGCAAAAAAGCATTCAGACATTTAAATTACAAACTACCACAATGCATACAACAGCCAACGTAATAAAATGTGGCCAGATTCACTCGCTTTTAGCTACATTCACTTAACCATTTACTTTGAAAGTGTAATAAGCAACTTAATATTATTTTGCAGAAATGTCGCCACAGACACATATTTCCAGTGAGTATTGGTTGTAGTAAAGGGGGTCCATTTCACCAAATCACGTTATGTATCAGTTCTTTAACACACAATGGGTCTGAATTACTTTCCGCTTTTTTCCTATTATCCTCTAACTTTCATCAACAGAGTATAGTGCACATGCCAGCGTCTGAAACTAGGTTTCAGACAGCCAACATGAAATCAGACCCTCTCTTGACAGAGATAATAAGTGCTATTCGATCAGCTCAGAGATAAGGTTATTGCTGAACCAATGCGGTCAAGGCGAAAAAGAAAGAAAAAGGCTGAATATTGTGGAGAGGGATAATCATTTTACACTGATATTGAAGAACAAATATTGTATTAACATAAGTCAATTCCTTAATAAAAGCCCATTTACACTGAGGTATGTAAGTCAATATTCTAATACATATAATCTAATAGTACAAAGTCTTTTAAAACTTTGAAACATTTTTTATATTTTTATTCATGCTACCAATTCTAAAAACTCTGCACAGTCTATAGGCACGAAAAAAAAATGACCTATTCATTTTTCTCTTATTCGTGTTAACCACACAGAGAAAGGCTTGTGACAGGGAAGTCCAGGATGTTCTTAGAGTCATACTCTTGTCTACATTTCCTAGCATACTGCCAGGTTGACCAGGGGTGCTAAACTACAAAGAAAATGGCTGTCTGAGAGCACTTCAGAGTACCTGTACCCTCTCACAGTTCTCTTCACACAATTCAGCAGATCACAGCAGGTGAACGCTAGCCTCTGTGCTAACGATAATGGATACTTCACTACTGCACTGTCAGGCGCGTCGGATGATGCAGTGTGGATAAGTGATAATGATAGTTTAAACAGAACAAGTTGTTGCGATGTCCATAGGTCTTTGCTTGAGTGAACTTCTGAGGCCTGGGAAATGGCTTGGCACTCAAAATACCTTTTCGCTGCAAATCAATTGCATCTTTTTGTGTGCGTGTTGTAAGTGGCCACAGATTTGATCATGTACAAAATGGTCAAAGGTTACAAGAGGGAAATCCATAGTTCCGGTTTTGTTTGAGTACCAGGAAACTGGCTCTCTCAAATGTTAAATCTTCAATGTGAATCAATTCCCT
Source organism: Pseudorasbora parva (assembly GCF_024679245.1). NCBI lineage: Eukaryota > Metazoa > Chordata > Actinopteri > Cypriniformes > Gobionidae > Pseudorasbora > Pseudorasbora parva. The sequence continues at coordinate 15,941,475 of NC_090188.1, forward strand.
CCCAGTGCTTTTAAAAGTTTGGTAACATAAGCCACTTCTTACTTTGAACAAAAATTGTCTCACTTTCTGTCTCATTTAAAGTGTCTGTTCTATTATTCACATGCTCCAAATATTGTTTACTGTTCAATTAATAAATACACAAGGCGCCGATCCGAGCACCCACAGAGATATTCTCTATTCATTTTAACTAATAAAAAAACAATTGCAGCTTTTAGACATTACTTCCTTCTGTTTTTTATAGTTCATTTGAGGACGTTTCAATGCCGTTATTTTAATGAAAAATGTTGGGGGCTTATTATTGTAACACGAGAGCGCATCCATGTAACAAATCTCTCCGCTCGCAGGTGGATTTCTTTCACTCTAGCACAAAACTGGACGTGCCGTTTCAAATATGGTGGTCTCATGGCTCTGCGCTCGCTCAGATATTACGTGTGCATGTAAAATTTGTCCTGTGCACTCAAGAATCTCTTCTTGCTCTCTCTCTAGAATTGTCTTTTCTCCTGGATTTCTCACCAGACTTTCACGACTGACTGATGATATAACACAGTGTACCTTTAAATTGTTAATAAATTATGAATTCACCTTTGATTCATTCGATTTTTAAGTTGAATTTAGTCTGCAAGTTCTACTTATTTTATTATTTATAGTTATTATTTATAGTTAGAGTTTAGATTCCCTGCCCGAGCCCGAACCTGACCCTGACCCGAACCGACCCCGAGATTTCCCGGCACTATCCTCGGGCCGGGTCGAGCTGGGCCCTTGATCAAGTGTTTGTGTATTTTTAATCATTACTTTATTAGTCTGATTACTAAAACTAAGAAACAAATGTGTAGGCTACAAAGTTGCACAAGTCAGGATTAGTGTAAAAATGCGCATTAAACTCGCAGCATATGCAGTGATCAGTGATGAAGCGCAACATTCTGAACAAAAATTGCCTATCAAATCCAGGCAATTGGGCAAAAAATTAGGATACAATTTTTGCAAAACAAAAGAAATGCTTTCTACAAAACAAAACTTAATATTAAACTAAATATAACCATCATTTCTGACCCACTCGCGTCTTTGCACTTCATTATCGTAATCAAATATAATTAAAAAATAATATTATAATATTTAAACATAAATATGACAAAAAAAACATTGTTTAATGGCTACAACAAGTATATTAAGCCACAGATAAATGTCATGTCTGAGCTGGATTTGAGTGAACATCATTTCACCGGTGAGCAGTTATTGAGCTGAGTCAAGTCAACTTTAGATCGGTCTTGATTTTTTGAGCCCGATCTAAGCTCTATTTGTAGTTAAGTGCTTGTAAATAGGTATTTATTGAATTTTATTCAGTGATCCAGTACTGATCATCAGGTAGTATAGGCTATATCCGGGAGAGTGTGACTTGCAACAACATTTATGGATATAACATTTCATTCAGGACCACTATTGTCAAATGTAAGAATCAATTCGGATCAAATAACTCAACAGGGTATTGAATTACAGTAAAAAAAGAATAACATATAAATGATTCAAAATTAATATTTAACAACTGTTTTTCCACCGATACGTTGAATTTAGAGTATTTAATCAATCTTGATTCAGGATATTACCTGTGGCCAGCGGCAATAATATAATTGACTTTATGTGATCAATTTTAGGCAATAACTTATAAACACAAAGTCCAAAACACTTGTATAGATGAAAAGGCTTTATTGAACTATTCTAAACATCTAATCTACTAAAACACACAAGCACGCATTCATTCTTACATTTTGCAGGGGAAGTGGTGTTTTGTTAACAGATAGGAATGGAGTCCCAAGTGTCTCGTTCAGACACGATTTCTTAACCGGGACCTGGGAATTAATATACTAGCAATTCAACCTTAGTTTGTTCGCTTAGATATGATTTTCACCAGTTCAGCCAAAATGGAGAGTGATGCACTTGTGCTTGAATGCTCTCATGAACATGGGTTCCTCTCGGGACGGAGTTGCTTGGCTGGCAGTTAGTTGTTGTGTTTGGAGGGACACATGGCGATTGGATGGATAGTTGGTTTTGCAGGGTAGCCTCGTAGCACCGGGTCCTGGATGGCGTTAGCTAGTTGCTACACGATGGGAGTTTCTCTGAGTCTCGGTGAGCGGCTGTGCGGACTCCAGGAAGTCTTCTTCTGCGAGGTTCAACCAAAGTTTTGTAGATTCATGAAGAGCTCTTTGTAGCTCGTAGGGCAGTGAAACTTGCAGGAAGTGAGATGGAAAGGCCAGCACAAACCAAAGCAGAATTCACCGCAAACCTATGGCAGTCAGCATAAGCACGAAGCAAAAGCAAAAAGCAAAGACATCTAGTTTGCCTTTTGTTTATAAGCGTGTCCCAAAGTCCGTCCTTGAAAGTGTCACCAACCAACCGGGCATGTCTTATGCTCACTTCTGCTGTGCTGGTATATCATTAGCATAATGTCCACATTATCATATCTTGGCAGTCTTTGTGAGTTTGGTTTAACACTTTTAAGAAACCAACTTTCATAGTGTGATCATGGTGCATTTTAGACGAATGTACCTTCCATCAAAACAATGGAAATCGTTTACGCATCGCACAGATATCAAACACTTGTGTTTCCCATGATTGGAGTAGAAGATAATAAAGATTCATATGTAAGGATTATTTTTTATTTTTTTTGAGACAAGACACCGTTCAGTGGATTAATTCACATTATTGGTGTGGCTTCAGAGGTTTTGGCTCAGAATCATGCTTGAGTCCTGTGAGGTCTTTTAATGTGATATTCAAAGAATCTCTGGACTGTGTCGACCAATAGGAAGGGGAATGGTAAAGTGTCCCTGTTTGATGTTTGGGTGCACATTTTGCTTCCAGATAACACTCTGGTTTTATGTGTGAGGGATCCTTACAGGAGTCCTTACGGGTTTGAGATGAGGCAGACGAGGCGTCTTTTTTGGCCATTTGGTTCCATGGATCAGTTTTAGGATTCGTTTATGGTTCGGAGTGGGGGTCTCTGGAATCCCTTGTTGTGTCAACTCGCTGCTTGTTTATATATACTCTTACACAAAGATAATTGACAATTAGCATATAGTTTGAATTGTCGGTATGGTTCTGTTCTGGGCAAGAACTCCCTGCACATCCATGCAGCCTAGCATTATCATTATCATTGCAGATAACATTAATGTCAATATTAAAATGTACAACACAATTTGTGAATTTAGTCTGATTCAGGGGAATTCAGAATGCCAAATCCTAGCTGACGAGAGGAGGAGCTGGGGGTGGAGGACTGCATTTAAATGGACTGCATTTAAATAGCGCTTTTTTTAATATAGCGGAGGAGGGTAATTAGCTCTGGAGAAAGACAATAGCTGCTGAATAGATAATACTGAAGGAGCTAATAAAAAATAGCATGGTGTAATAAGCATCGTATTCCTATAGGTAGACGTGATCAGCTGACAGTCAGCTGATGCAAGCTTGACTAACGTGACCTGACAGAACTAACACTACGCTTGGTTTGTGCAATTCATTCATCAAGCACATCATCAAAAGTAAGAAAACAGTGCCATTATTTATTTTTTTATTTTTCAGAAATAACACACCTGAAAGCTTACTTTTCAATATTACTTTAACAAAGCAATTTACTTCAATCACTCATGAAGACTGTCCCTTGTTTTGTTTCTGACTGAATCAGCTTTTTTGAACAAATCGGTTGAATGATTAAATGACTCGCTCATAAACATAATTATGTGTTGCCATTTACTGGCATAACAAAGTAGCCTGCAAAAAGACTGTTGTTTAAATATATATTGTATTGTGGTTTGGTCATTGTGGTGATTCTTTTGCTCATAAAACCTTGCTGTGGATGATTTGTGGAGTAAATTATGCAGCAAATAAAATGTCTAAATCTGTCCATGTTCACTAAGGTCATTTGCCTCTCTTTGGACTAACTGAGATGAATTCCAGAATATAAACA